>NW_015163617.1:980094-991276 GCF_001447785.1 Gekko japonicus | reverse complement strand
CTGTCTGTCTGTCTGTCTGTCTGTCTGTCTGTCTGTCTGTCTGTCTGTCTATCATCTATCTATCATCTATCTATCATCTATCTATCATCTCTCTCTCTCTCTCTCTCTCTCTCTCTCTCTCTCTCTCTCTCTCTCTCTCTCTATCTATCTATCTATCTATCTAAAGACCCTGAACTGTGCAAGGGTCACTCCCTACAATCTTTGTTCCCCCACCACGCCTAAAAACCCACCCTGTGAAGCCAGTCGCTGAAGTTTCCATTCAGGAGAACAGGGCCCCGGCTCCAGTGGTTGGAATGAGATCTAACAGGCAGGGATGCTGTCAGAGCTATCTCTCGGTGTGCCTGCATCTTCTCAGAGATTCCCAGAGAGATCTAAAGGCCTGTCTTTGTTTACATCAAGATTAAATTGCCAACCCGAAACATTCCTCCCGGTGAACCATCCTGACACCTCCTATCTAGCACTGTTAACACATGTTAAACAGCCTCTCTCTCTCTCTCTCCTTAAGCAAAGGGACTTGCGGTTTTGGAGTGCGTATCCAGAACACATCAGTCCTATTTTTAACTGTTTGTTTAGTTACTTAAACTATTTACCAGCCCACCAAGGTGGGGGAACAAAATAATTTAAAAAAACCCCAATCACTCACACATCATGCAAATGATATCTGAAGAACCTGAAGGAGTGAGCCGTGACCAGTGTTCCCTCTAAGCTGAGTCAGTGCGAGCAAGCTCACAGTTTTTTTAGCCCCCGGCTCACCCATTTTTGTCTTCACTCAGGAAGGAGGGCTGCAGAGCAAACTGACTCATGCAGGAGCCAAATTGCTCACTCACAACATTAATGCCAGTCGCTCCCGAAGTAGAATCTTTGCTCACAAGACTCCACAGCTTAGAGGGAGCATTGGCCGTGACTCACAAAAGCTCCTCCCCTGCCGCAAATTTTGTTAGTCTTTAAGGTGCTCCTGGACTCTTGCTCTTTTCTGCTGCTACAGACAGACTAACACGGCCACCCGTCTTGATATATCTGAGGAAGGGAGCCATGACTCACGAAAGCTCCTTCCCTGGCCACACATGTTGTTAGTCTTTAAGGTGCTACTGGACTCTTGCTCTTTTCTACTGCTACAGACAGGCTAACTCGGCCTACTTATGGGTATCTTTAAAAAGGTAAAGGTTCCCTTGCTCGAAAGCCAGTCGAATCTGACTCTAGGGTTGCGGTGCTCATCTCAGTTTCCAAGCCGAAGAGCCAGCGCTCTCCGAAGACGTTTCCGTGGTCATGTGGCCGGCATGACTAAACACCGAGGCGCACGGAACGCTGTTACCTTCCCACCGAAGTGGTCCCTATTTATCTACTTGCAATTTCTTGCTTTCGAACTGCTAGGTTGGCAGGAGCTGGAACTAGAGACGGGAGCTCACTCCGTCATGTGCACACTCGGGTCTCGAACTGCTGAACTACCGACCTTTCATAGCCTGCAGTTTGGCGTCTTAACCACTTGAGCCACCGCAGCTCCATGGGTATCTTTATCTACATGCTAATAATAGTCAGCGCATTTGGTCTGAAATACAGAGGTTCACGAATGACGTTTTCTCTACCCTTTTTAAATAGTATAGCTGGTTGGCCCGGGCTAGCCAGATCTCAGAAGCTAAGCAGGGTCAGCCCTGGTTAGTACCCGGGTGGGAGATCACCAAGGTAGCCCAAGGTCGCTACGTAGAGGCAGGCAGTGGTAAACCGCCTCTGATTGTCTCTTGTCTTGGAAATCCTATGGGTTTACAATAACTTGGTAGGGTCCTGATAGCCCTTTTCTCCATCAGATCTGGGGGCAGAGCCATCTCCAGCTGAGTTCGGTGTAGTGGTTAAGTGTGTGGACTCTAATCTTGGAGAATTGGGTTTGATTCCCCACTCCTCCACATGCGGCTGCTGGTGTGACCTTGGGTCAGTCACAAGTTCTCTCAGAGCTGCTCTCTCAAGGGCAGTTCTCGAAAGAGCTCTCTCAGCCCCGCCTACCTCACAGGGTGTCTGTTGTGGGGAGGGGAAGGGATGGGAGATTGTAAGCCGTTCTGAGACTCCGAGTGAAGGGCGCGGTATAAATCCGATCTCCTCCTCCTCCTCCTCCTCACTAACAACGGCCGTCAACTGCACCAGCTCAGGGCATCCGGGTGTCAGAATCCCAGCCAAGATGAGATTTTCCTTCTTGGGGAACATTTTGTCATGGATCTCAATTGCAATTTGTATTGACTGAAGTCACTTTGGGAACTGATATTTGGAAGAGGAACGGAAATTAAGCTGTAATGAATGTACAATCAAGATAATTACATCAGCCTATTTGAGTACCATTTAATAGAGTGGGGGGGGGCTTTACTCTTATGACTTCTGTCAGCAATCTGAAAATGTCATGTGAACATGTGTTGCGTGTATTTGCAAATACATAGTGTGTGTGTGTGTGTGTGTGTAAACTGCAGCAGACTTCTGGCGTTAAGTTGCAGCCGACTTATGGCGACCCCAGCAAGGGGCTTTCAAGGCCACTGAGAAGCAGAGGTGGCTGGCCATTGCCTTTCTCTGCAGAGCCTTCCTTGGTGGCCTCCCATCCAAGACTCATGGTGACCCCAGCAAGGGGCTCTCAAGGCAAGGGAGAAGCAGAGGTGGTTTGCCATTGCCTTCCTCTGCAGAGTCTTCCTTGGCCCCCCATCCCAGACTCATGGTGATCCCAGCAAGGGGCTTTCAAAACCAGTGAGAAGCAGAGGTGGTTGGCCATTGCCTTCCTCTGCAGAGTCTTCCTTGGTGGCCTCCCATCCCAGACTCATGGCGACCCCAGCAAGGGGCTTTCAAGGCAAGTGAGAAGCAGAGGTGGTTGGCCATTGCCTTCCTCTGCAGAGTCTTCCTTGGTGGTCTCCTATCCAAGACTTATGGCGACCCCAGCAAGGGGCTTTCAAGGCCAGTGAGAAGCAGAGGTGGTTGGCCATTGCCTTCCTCTGCAGAGTCTTCCTTGGTGGTCTCCCATCCAAGTCCTGACCCTTCTGGACTGGCTGGACTCCCTATCAGGGAGCACACGTGGTGCTAAGTCCGCTTTCCTTTATGTGTAATGGGTGAAGCAGCCTTTCACAAGATAGAATGATGAGACTGAGAGAACAGCGTTTGTGAATAGGCCGAGGAACGGGAGGTGGACAGTAGTCGGACGCTCATCAGTTCTCTGTCGGTTTGCATCACGCTTTCACAGCCTGCCTGGGAGGAGCTCAGCACTTTGCAAGCCTGTTGCCCCAGAAGGTCAGGCCAGCAGAACCAACAGTCTGAAATTAAAATTGAAAGAATTTTCAACTAAACCTTAGGAAGAACTTCCTCGAGCGGTTCCTCAGTGGAACAGGCTTCCTCGGGAGGTGGTGGGCTCTCCTTCTTGGGAGGTTTTCAAGCAGAGGCTAGACGGCCATTGGACAGCCATGCTGATTGTGTGAACTTAGGCAGATCGTGAGAAGGGAGGGCAGGCAGGGTTGCCTCAGTGCTTAGTTCTCGTGGCCCTTTCTTTGCATGCCCAGAGGAATGCTGATCGCCACTTTGGGGTCAGGAAGGAATTCTTCTCCAGGCCAGTATGGCTGGAGATCCTGGAGGGTTTTCTGCCTTCCTCTGGGCATAGAGCAGGGGCCACTGGGGGGAGTGGGTTGGGGAGGGAGCTATGAATGTCCTGCACTGTGCAGGGGGTTGGACTAGATGACCCTGGAGGTCCCCTCCTGCTCTATGTGTCCATCTAGTCATTCAGCTCCCTGTTTTTATTTCATATCTGGTTCAGGATCTCTTTTGTGTTTTGTCCCCAAGACTGGGAAAGCTGCCAGGTTACAGAAAATACACTGGCGAGAAGGGCCCTTGGGTACCACATGGGAGACCGTAGAGCTAGACTGTGATGGTGCAATTCTAAGAACACGTCCTTGCGAGTAAGCCTCATTAGGCTTCAGCTGGAGTCTGACCTGCTCAGCACTGTCCTGTCCGGCCCCAAAGCTGTTGAACACTGAGTTCACTGGCCCCTACATCAAGATGGGTTGCTGTGTTAGTCTGTCTGTATCACTAGAAAAGGGCAAGAGTCCAGCAGCACCTGAAAGACTAACAACGTTTGTGGCAGGGGAGGAGCTTCCATGAGTCACGGCTCACTTCTTCAGGTAAAGCTAGAATGTGAGTCCGTCTATTCTCGCATCCTGAAGAGTGGGGTGATTCTTCATGAGGTTGATGGATTTCCATTCTGTATGGCGAAATGTCGTGCCTTCCGTGGAGATAGGTCAAGACGGGTAGCTGAGTCACGGCTCACTTCCATGGAGATAGAACAAGACAGGTAGCTGAGTCACGGCTCACTTCCATGGGGATAGGTCAAGACAGGTAGCTGAGTCACGGCTCACTTCCATGGAGATAGATAAAGACGGGTAGATGAGTCGCTGCTCACTTCCATGGGGATAGATCAAGATGGGTAGCTGAGTCACGGCTCACTTCCATGGAGATAGATCAAGACGGGTAGCTGAGTCGCGGCTCACTTCCATGGGGATAGATCAAGACGGATAGCTGAGTCACGGCTCACTTCCATGGGGATAGATCAAGACGGGTAGCTGAGTCACGGCTCACTTCCATGGGGATAGATCAAGACAGGTAGCTGAGGCACGGCTCACTTCCATTGAGATAGATCAAGACGGGTAGCTGAGTCACGGCTCACTTCCATGGAGATAGATCAAGACGGGTAGCTGAGTCGCGGCTCACTTCCATGGGGATAGATCAAGATGGGTAGCTGAGTCACGGCTCACTTCCATGGGGATAGATCCAAGATGGGTAGCCATGTCAGTCTGTCTGCTGCAGTAGAAAAGAGCAAGAGTCCATGAGCAACTTAAAGGCTAACAGAATGTGTGGCAGGGGAGGAGCTTTCATGAGTCACTGCTCACTTCTTCCACCGTATGCTTGGCAGAACGTCTCTGCCTTGCAGGCCCTGCGGAACTGTTGCAGATCCCGCAGGGCCCTGATGTTAGTAGGCAGCGTGTTCCACCAAACCAGAGCCAGGACCGAAAAAGCCTTGGCTGTGGTTGAGAACAGCCAGACGCTCTTTGGGCCAGGGACTTCCAACAGATGTTGATCACTTGAGCGTAGTGCTCTCCGGGGGACATACCTGGAGAGGCGGTCCCATACGTATGCTGGTCCCTGACCATTCAGGGCCTTAAAGATCGAGACCACAACCTTGAACCTGACCTGGTACTCAACGTTTCCATTGACTATCTCTGCGTAGTGACCCAGAACTTGGTTGGTGGTCTCCTACCCAAGTCCTAACCAGCACTGACCCCTCTGTCGTCTGAGATCTGCCAAGATTGGGCTAGCCTGGGCCATCCAGCTCAGGGGCAGAAATCTATGGTGGTGGAAAGTGATGTCAAGTTGACTTATGGCAACCCTGTGGGGTTTTCAGGACAAGAGACATTCAGTGGTCGTTTGCTATTAACATAAGAATACAAGAGAAGCTGCTCTGGAACAGGCCAGTGGTACATCCAGTCCAACTCTCTGTGTCACACACAGTGCCCAAAACCCAGGTGCCACCAGGAGGTCCACCAGCGCGGCCACAACTCCAGACACCCTCCCACTGTGGCCCCCTCATGCAGCAGGAACCTCAGAGCCCCTGATTAGAACATAAGAACATAAGAGAAGCCAAGGTTGGATCAGGCCAATGGCCCATCCAGTCCAACACTCTGTCACACGGTGGCCAAAAATACCAGGTGCCCTCAGGAGGTCCAGCAGTGGGGCCAGGACACTAGAAGCCCTCCCACTGTTGCCCCACCCCCAACACCAGGAATACAGAGCATCACTGGCCCAGACATAAGAACATAAGAGAAGCCATGTTGGATCAGGCCAGTGGCCCATCCAGTCCAACATTTTGTGTCACACAGTGGCCAAAACTCAGGTGCTACCAGGAGGTCCACCAGCAGGGCCAGAACTCCAGAAGCCCTCCCAATGTGGCCCCCCAAGCACCAAGAACACAGAGCATCACTGCCCCAGATAGAATGTGGCTGATAGCCACTGAGGAGCCTCTGCTCCATATGTTCATCCAGCCCCCTCTTGAAGCTGTCTATGCTTGTAGCCGCCACCACTTCCTGTGGCAGTGACTTCCACCTGTTTCATTGCCTACCTCCACGTCACAGCCCTGGTATTCCTGGGTGGTCTCCCATCCAAATACTAGCCAGGGCCTACCCTGCTTAGCTTCCAAGGTGCAGTGAGATCAGGCCAGCCTGTAACCCTTCCTTACCACCAATGCTCCCTCTAAGCTGCGGAGTCTTGTGAGCGAAAATTCTACTTTGTGAGCGACTGGCATGAAAGTTCGGAGTGAGCAATTTAGCAACTGCCTAAATTAGTTTGCTCTGGAGCCATCGCTTCCTGATGTGCGAGCCGGAGGCTAAAGAACTGTGAGCTAGCTCACACTCACTCGGCTTAGAGGGAACACTGCTTCCCGGTAATATCCACTGGTTTCAATAGAACTTCCCTGCCAGGCAGTGCGCTCAGGACTCGGAACCGCTCCTCTGCTTGCAGGGGAAAGGGCAATGCAGATTAGCTCCAAAGAATGCCCCCCAGGGTAAGCCCCCTGAGTCAAATCAAGGATTGCTGATAAACGATGTGAGACAGGCACTCATCGGGCGACGTGTAGCTACACTGCATGCGATAACTGGTTTAATGGCCATTCGCAGGGGAAACTAGTTCTGGGAAGAGGGGAGGGGGAATAAGGATATCTGCCAGAGACTTCTCAGCGCCTTCCCCAGACTACAGCTCCCACGATTCTAAGCTGCATCTTTGCAATGTATTGGCAAGTACCTGGTTCTGTGGCTCCCATTGGTTACCGGGGGAGGGGGCTTAGCCAGTGTTTGTCTAGCAACCAGCCAGCATTCAAAACCCAGGGCTACCAAGCTCAACATGCTAGAGGTTTATGTATGGGAGGGACCGTGGCTCAGTGGAAGAGCCTCTGCTTGGCATGCAGAAGGTTCCACGTTCAATCCTCGGCATCTCCAGTTTAAAAAGGACCAGGCAGTAGGTGATGGGAAAGACCTCAGCCTGAGACCCTGGGGAGCCAATGGCAGTCTGAGTCATTGCTGGCTTTGATATATCAGTGGTCTGATTCAGTATCAGATAGCTTAATTTATTAAAGGAGGGGCCGTGGCTCAGTGGAAGAGCTTCTGCTTGGCATGCAGAAAGTCCCAGGTTCAATCCCCGGCATCTCCAATTAAAAGGACCAGGCAGGAGGTGATGTGAAAGACCTCCGCCTGAGACCCTGGAGAGCTGTAAAGAGATGCTGTGGCTAAGTGGTAGAGCATCTGCTTAGCGTACGGAAGGTCCCGGGTTCAATCCCCAGTATCTCCAGTTAAAAGCATCGGGCAAGAGGTGATGTGAAAGACCTCTGCCTGAGACCCTGGAGAGCTGAAAAGAGAGGCTGTGGCTCAGTGGTAGAGCATCTGCTTAGCGTACGGAAGGTCCCAGGTTCAATCCCCGGTATCTCCAGTTAAAAGCACCGGGCAGGAGGTGATGTGAAAGACCTCCGCCTGAGACCCTAGAGAGCCATTGCCAGTCTGAATAGACTATACTGAACTTGATGGACCAAGGTTCTGATTCAGTCTAAGGCGGCGTCGTGTGTTAGAGGAGGTGCTGTGGCTCAGCGGAAGGTCCCAGGTTCAATCCCTGGTATCTCCAGTTAAAAGCACCAGGCAAGAGGTGATGTGAAAGACCTCCGCCTGAGACCCTGGAGAGCCATTGCCAGTCTGAATAGACTATACTGAGCTTGATGGACCAAGGTTCTGATTCAGTCTAAGGCGGCGTCGTGTGTTAAAGGAGGTGCTGTGGCTCAGCGGAAGGTCCCAGGTTCAATCCCCGGTATCTCCAGTTGAAAAGGTCAGGTAGCAGGTGATATGAAAGACCCCACCTGGAGAGAGCAAGAGCCGCTGCCGGCCTGAGTAGACAATACTGACCTTGCTAGACCAATGGTCTGATTCAGTAGAAAGCAGCTTCAAGTGTTCAGCAAGTCCCAGAGCATCAGTTCAGCATTGTCACATAAAATCTGTAACGTGAGAAACAGCGCATGAAATACCTTTAAGTGTTATGGGGGTGCTGGGTTCAAACGATGCAAAGACGACAGGACACAAGTCTGCAGGAAGCTGAATGAATGAATGAATCTCCTCTCACTCACCAGCTGTATTTATTGAAAAAAAATTTCCTCCGTCCCCTCCTTTCTTTCATACATTACAGCATCCTTAAGGAGTGTGTGTGTGTGTGTGTGTAAGCTCTCTGTTATCTCTGCCAAGGTCACACTGACTGCGTAGGCAATCACCAGACTTCTCATGCTGTTAGCACACAAATACTTTCGGGTTCCCAATTTCCAGGCAGGAGAATAGTGGATCCGTCTGCACTGCTTTCCTACATTTAAGGGCACATCCGATATTTCAGGAGGGCAGTGTGTGGGGGGGAGGATATACACTTCTTGGGCTACCTGCCCCCACTTCCCTCCTCCTTCCTCTCTTCCCCCCCCCAACCCATACTTCCAAAAATTAAAAGTACATCAAACCAAGGAAGCCTTACCAGTCAGTAATCAGGAGGCAAGCAATGAATGGGGGGGTCGTTTGTGAAGCAGCAGATTTTTCTTTTTACATTGACCATCAAGAGATGTCTCTCCAGCATGGGATTATCAGGGAAGGGGCTGTGGCTCAGTGGCAGAGCATCTGTTTGGCATGCAGAGGGTCCCAGGTTCAACCCCCGGTATCTCCAGTTAAAAGGACCGGGCAGGAGGTGATGGGAAAGCCCTCTTCCTGGGACCCTGGAGAGCTGTAAAGAGACGCTGTGGCTCAGTGGTAGAGCATCTGTTTGGCATGCAGAAGGTCCCAGGTTCAATCCCCGGCATCTCCAGTTAAAAGGACTGGGCAGGAGGTGATGGGAAAGACCTCTGCCTGAGACCCTGGAGAGCTGTAAAGAGACGCTGTGGCTCAGTGGTAGAGCATCTGGCTTGGCATACAGACGGTCCCAGGTTCAATCCCCGGCATCTCCAGTTAAAAGGACAGGGCAGTACTGGGTGATGGGAAAGACCTCTTCCTGGGACCCTGGAGAGCCGCTGCCAGTCTGAGTAGATGATGCCGAGGCTGATGAACCGAGGGTCACATTCACTATCAGGCTGCTTCATGTGTGATTAATGCATTTGTCTGGGAGTTATCTCTGGTGCAGGTGAACGATCAGCTTGTCAAATGCTTCCCTGAGTTAACCAAAAAATCACTGCAAGCAGAAAATAAGCCCTTCAGGGAGTCGGCTGAGGGGTGCAATTTCTCCTTAATGTGCTAGCTTAAACTTGCAGGGAATGAGATCTTAACACATGGAATTCCCTGTTGCAGGAAGTGGCGGCGGCTACAATGCACAGACAGCTTCAAGAGGGGATTGGAGAAACATATGGAGCAGAGATCCATTGGTGGCTATTAGCCACAAGGTATAGAGGGAACACTCTGTCTGGGGCAGTGATGCTCTGTGCTCTTGGTACTTAGGGGACCACAGTGGGAGTTCTGGCCCCGTTGGTGGACCTCCTGATGGCCCCTGGGTTTTGGCCACTATGTGACACAGAGCGTTGGACTGGATGAGCCCTTGGCCTGATCCAACATGGCGTCTCTTATGTTCTTATATCTGGGGCAGGGATGCTCTGTATTCTTGGTGCTTGGGGGGCAACAGTGGGAGGACTTCTGGAGTTCTGGCCCCACTGGTGGACCTCCCGAGGGCCCCTGGATTTGGGCCCCTGTGTGACACAGAGTGTTGGACTGGAGGGGCCATTGGCCTGATCCAGCATTGCTACTCTTATGTTCTTATGTCTAGGGCAGTGATGCTCTGTCTTCTTGGTGCTTGGGGGGGGCGGAGTGGGAGGCCTTCTGGAGTTCTGGCCCCACTGGTGGACCTCCTGATGGCACCTGGGTTTTGGCCACTGTGTGACCCAGATTGTTGGACTGGAGGGCAATGCTCTCTCTAAGCTGTGGAGTCTTGTGATCAAAAATCCTACTTTGTGAGCTACTGGCATTGAAGTTGTGAGCAAACGATTTGGCTACTGCAGAAATTAGTTTGTTCCGGAGCCATCCTTCCTGAGCTAAGACAAAAATCTGTGAGCTGGAGGCTAAAAAACTGTGAGCTAGCTCACAAGAACTCAGCTTACAGGGAACACTGCTGGAGGGGCCCTTGGCCTGATCCAACATGGCTTCTCTTATGTTCTTGTGTCTGGGGCAGTGATGCTCTGTCTTCTTGGTGCTTGAGGGGCCACAGTGGGAGGGCTTCTAATGTCCTGGCCCCACTGCTGGACCTCCTGATGGCACCTGGTATTTTTGGCCCCTGTGTGACTCAGAGTGTTGGACTGGAGGGGCCTTTGGCCTGATCCAAGATGGCTTCTCTTATGTTCTTATGTCTGAGGCAGTGCTTGGGGGGGGCACAGTGGGAGGCCTCCTGGAGTTCTGGCCCCACTGGTGGACCTCCTGAGGGCCCCTGGGTTTTGGCTGCTGTGTAGAACAGAGTGTTGGACCGGATGGACCGTTGGCCTGATCCAAGATGGCTTCTCTTATGTTCTTATGTCTGAGGCAGTGCTTGGGGGGGGCACAGTGGGAGGGCTTCTGGAGTTCTGGCCCCGCTGGTGGACCTCCTGAGGGCCCCTGGGTTTTGGCCGCTGTGTAAAACAGAGTGTTTGACTGGATGGGCCGTTGGCCTGATCCAACATGGCTTCTCTTATGTTCTTTTGTTCTTCCCTTGCTTTAAAGTGAAGGCGCATTGAAAGAAATGCCCCCCCTCCTCTGCATCCCCCCCCCTTTCCCTGCAGCACATGTCGACCGGCTCTAGGCTTTTCACTCCCAATGTTTAAAACGCTAAGATCCCCACTCTGGATGGGGTAAGAGCAGGCAGACAAAGGGCACCCCATCGAGGGCGGCACCCCTCTGGTGGAGGGAGTTAAAGTGACCGGGCATAGCTGGGACTGGCTCTCTAAGCTGAAAATGCATTGCCTGAAAGCAAATCCCATTCATTCCGGGGGTGGGGACTCCTTTTCTTCCGTGCACAGCTGGGACCAGGGCCTTTGACGCCAGCTCTCCCCAGACCGAGAATCTGAATGAGGAGTATCAGGGGGGTAAATATCAGGGTGCGGGCTCCTCCAGCCCAGCTAACAGATCCCTATTCAACACGCCGATCCTGTAGGTGGGCT
>NW_015163617.1:967144-980082 GCF_001447785.1 Gekko japonicus | reverse complement strand
GGGCTGGAGGTAAAGAGAATGTTCAGCCCTCCCATGAGAAATAACCAACAAACAAACAAACACACTTTCCTCCCACCCGCTTTTTGGGTTCTTAATTGGTCGCCTCCTCTGTAATACTCCGTTCTTTGAAATTGAGGGCTTGGCTTCGGTTGAAAGGGCCTGAGGGGGGGGGGGGGGAACGCTCCCTCTAAGCTGTGGAGTCCTGTGAGCAAAAATTCTACTTGGCGAGCGACTGGCATTAAAGTTCTGAGCGAGTGATTTGGCTGCTGCATCAATCCGTTTGCTCTGGAGCCCTCCTCCCTGAGCGGAGAGAAAAATGGGTGAGCCGGAGGCTAAGAAACGGTGAGCTGGCTCACACTAACTCGGCTTAGAGGGAACACTGATGGGGGTGGGGTCCTCGGAGCACCCGGAGCCAGAAAGCTGACCGACTCAGGAGTGACTCCCCTCCCCCTTTCTTCTCCAAAGTCGACTTGTTAAGCAATGGAGTTTGCACCGCTCGGCTTGTGAACCTGTCGGTTATGATGCTGGAGGTAGAACTGGCTATGCCAAAGACAATTGGGAACCCTCAGGGTACAAGTATAGCCGCAAACAACACCCACCAAGGGAAGACCATCTACAATTCACAGTTGTATGTGCTCAAAACTGTATATTGCATTCACTGAAATACAAAGAAGGGCTAGTGGACATAACCCAATAGAGCGTCTGGTAATGCTCCCTCTAAGCTGTGGAGTCTGGTGAGCAAAAATTCTACTTTGTGAGCTCCTGGCACGAAGGTTGTGAGTGAGCGATTGGGCTCCTGCATAACTTAGTTTGCTCTGGAGCCCTCCTTCCTGAGCGAAGACAAAAATCTGTGAGCTGGGGGCTCAAAAAACTATGAGCTGGCTCACACTAACTCAGCTTAGAGGGAACGCTGGTGTATGGACACTTATCCAGTGGATGGCTCGTGACAATTAAGCATCGCTTACAAAAAGAACATGTTCAAAACCAACGGGAGACCCCTCTGTAATTCCATACACAGATAGTGTCCATAGCAGGGTGTTTTTTGTAGAAAAAGCCCAGCAGGAACTCATTAGCATAATAGGCCACACCCAACAGCAGAAACATATTAGCATATTAGGCCACACCCTGACAGCACCCCTCATTAGCATATTATGCCGCACCCCCATTTTACCAGAAGTCTGGTCATCCAGCCACCTTTTGATTCTTATTCTGTTTGTTTGTTGTCAAAATCCAGAGGTTTTTTTGTAGCAGGAACCTCTTTGCATGTTAGGCCACACCCCTAATGTAGCCAATCCTAATCAGTTTCTGCTGTTGGGTGTGGCCTATTATGCTAATGAGTTCCTGCTGGGTGTGGCCAACTCGGGAGCCAGACGGAACTCCGTTCCTGTGTGTTCCTGTCCAAAAATAGCCCTGGTCCATAGACCTCCAAACAGAAAGTGACTGCAGCAGGAGATGCCCACCGTGGAAGGAATAGCCACTGGATGCCTCTCCCAGGTATAAATCAGGACGTTCTTTTTATAAACTATGCTTAATTGTCATGAGCAGTCTGTTGGATAAGTGCCTATACATTCTATGGGGCTCTGCCCACTAACCTTTCTTTGTGTTTTAATGAATGCAATGTACAGTTTTGAGTAGATACAGTTGTGACTTGTAGATGGACTTCCCTTGGTGGATGTCGTTGGAGGTTGAACTGCGGCAGCCAAGGATCTGGCCTCCTCTAAGTGACAGCCCTTCAAAGGCTTCAAGAGAGCCATCCTGTCCCCCCTCAACCTCCTCTTCTCCAGACCGACCATTCCCAAGTCCCTCAGCCTTTCCCCCCAGGGCTTCGGTCTCCAGGCCCCCGATCATCCTCGTCGCTCTCCTCTGCACCCCCGCTCCATTCTGTCCACATCCTTTTGGAAGTGAGGCCTCCAGAACTGCACACAATCCTCCAGGTGCAGCCTGACCAATACAGTGTACAGAGGAACTACGACATCTTGTGATTTGGATGTTATGCCCAGGGCCGGCTCGTGGTGTTTCTGTGCCCTAGGCAAGGGTGCCTTATGGCGCAGATGCCAACCTCCCGGTTGGGGCCTGGAGACCTGGAGACCTCTGGAGCCAGCCACCCTTTTTCTGCTGCCACCACCACCTCCCCCCCACTGCCACCAAAGGGGGGGGAGGGGGGAGGCACAGAATGGTGCTCCATCTAGGGCCCGGCATTCTAGGCGAATGCCTAGTTCACCTAGTGGCCCTGGTTATGCCTCTGTTGATACACCCCAAGATCGTATTTGCCTTTTTTCTCGCTGCATCTCACTGGCCGCTCATATTTAACTTTCGGTCCACCCTCACCCCAAGATCTGGTTCACACACACTGCTACTCAGAAGCATATCCCCCATCCAGTATGCGTGCTCCTCATTTTTGTTACCCAGATGTAGAACTCGGCGCTTATCCCTGTTAAATTGCATCTTGTTCACATCCACCCCCTTTTCCAGGGTGTTCAGATCTCGTTGAATTCCATCTCTATCTGAGAGCCAGTTTGGTGCAGTGGTTAAGTGCGCTGACTCTAATTTGGGAGAACCGGGTTTGATTCCCCACTCCTCCACTTGTACCTGCTGGATGACCAGATAGTTCTGTCAGAGCTGTTCTTGAAAAAGAGCAGTTTATGTCAGAGTTCTCGCAGCCCCACCTGCCTCACAGGCAGTGTTCCCTCTAAGCTCACAGATTTTTGTCTTAGCTCAGGAAGGAGGGCTCCAGATCAAGCTAATTTCTGCAGCTGCCAAATCGCTCACTCACAATGCCAGTAGCTCACAAAGTAGAATTTCTGCTCACCAGACTCCACAGCTTAGAGGGAGCATTACCAGACGCTCTATTGGGTTACGTCCACTAGCCCTTCTTTGTATTTCAGTGAATGGAATATACAGTTTTGAGCACATACAACTGTGAATTGTAGATGGTCTTCCCTTGGTGGGTGTTGTTTGCGGCTCTACTTGTACCCTGAGGATTCCCGATTGTCTTTGGCATAGCCGGTTCTACCTCCAGCATCATAACCGACAGGTTCACAAGCCAAGTGGTGCAAACTCCATTGCTTAACAAGTCGACTTGCTCACAGGGTGCCTGTTGTGGGGTCCTCCTCCTCCTCCTCCTCCTCCTCTTCTTCTTCTTCTTCTTCTTCTTCTTCTTCTTCTTCTTCTTCTTCTGGTGTGTTCACTGAGCTTCTGAGATCTCGTGAGATTGTGCTAGCTTGGGCTATCCAGGTCAGGGCAAAATAAGTTAATTACTCTCAACGTGGTGGTGGAAAGTTGAGCTGATTTATGGCAACCCCGTAGGGTTTTCAAGGCAAGAGACCAACAGAGGTGGTTTGCCATTGCCTGCCTTTGCTTAACAACCCCGGACTCCCTTGGTGGTCTCCCATGCAAGTACTAACCAGGGCCAACCCTGCTTAGCTTCCAAGAACTGATAAGACCATCTGGGTGAACTCCCATGAGGCTGCCATATATTGAGTCAGAATCTTGGTCCATCAAGCTCTGTATAGTCTATTCAGACTGGCAATGGCTCCCCAGGGTCTCAGGCAGAGGTCTTTTACATCACCTCCTACCTGATCCTTTAAACTGGAGATGCCGGGGATTGAATCTGGGACCTTCCGTACGCTAAGCAGATGCTCTACCACTGAGCCACGGCCGCTCTTTACAGCTCTCCAGGGTCTCAGGTGGAGGTCTTTCACATCACCTCCTGCCTGATCCTTTTAACTGGAGATGCCGGGGATTGAACCTGGGACCTTCCGTACGCTAAGCAGAGGCTGTTCCACTGAGCCCTGGTGAGGGCACCCTCCCACCCCTCTGTCACCTCAAACATAGTGATGGGGATTGTCCCTTGGACAGAAAAGCTCAGGGATCCGCCATTATTGCAACCCATACTAGATCACACTCCGGGCTCTTTTTGTAGCAGGAACTCCTTTGCATATTAGGCAACACCCCCCCTAATGTAGCCAATCCTCCAAGAGCTCTTCTTACAGGGGCTACTGTAAGTTCTTGGAGGATTGGCTACATGAGGGGTGTGTCGCCTAATATGCAAAGGAGTTCCTGCTACAAAAAGAGCCCTGAAATGTGGCCAATCCTCCAAGATCTTACACAGCTCTTCTTATAGGGACTACTGTAAGCTCTTGGAGGATTGGTTACATTAGGGGTGTGTCGCCTAATATGCAAGGGAGTTCCTGCTACAAAAAGAGCAAGGAGGAAGAGGTCTGAAATGCCCGGCAAACCAAGAACTGCATGATGACCTTGTCTGGCCACCAAAGAATGGCTCCTGGTTCCCAGAAACTAATCCTCTGTTATGTTCTCTGCTGAGCCAGCCCGGGGAAGTCATGACTCTCGAAGATCTCCAAAGAGAGTATCCAATGAGTAATGAATAAGTGGAATTCACTGCCACAGGAAGTGGTGGTGGCTACAAGCATAGACGGCTTCAAGAGGGGATTAGAGAAACATGGAGGAGCAGAGGTCCATCAGTGGCTATAAGCTACATGGTATAGAGGGAGCACTCTGTCTGGGGCAGTGATGTTCTGTATCCTTGGTGCTTGGGTGGGGCCACAGTGGGAGGCTGTCTGGAGTTCTGGCCCCACTGGAGGACCTCCTGATGGCACCTGGGTTTTGGCCACTGTGTGTCAGAGTGATGGACTGGATGGGCCATTGGTCTTATCCAACATGATTTATCTTATGTTGTTATGTCTGAGGCAGTGATGCTCTGTATTCTTGGTCCTTGGGGGCAACAGTGGGAGGGATTCTGGAGTTCTGGCTCCACTGGTGGACTTCCTGATGTCACCTGGATTTTTACTACTGTGTGACACAGAGTGTGGGACTGGATGGGCCTTTGGCCTCATCCAACATGGCTTCTCTTCACGTTCTTATGTTCTCCTATGTTCTTACCATGTTTCCATGATGCCACCAAACCATGCTAACTTCTGTGCTATTAGAATTGCCATGGTATTTCAACTAAAGCAAGAGCTTCAAGGTCAGCTTGGAGACTATCTTTGAATGCTAGTTCACCAGAGGGAGAGAAGTAAGGGGAGATTTTGGTGTGATGCATCTGGTTGGCCACCAGAGAACACAGGGAGCTGGACTAGATGGCCATTTGGTCTGATGCAGCCAGCCTTTTTTCATTCTTTTGCTTCACCAGATGTCTCAGCAACCTTCCATCCAATGGGCAAAGTTGATTAAAATGTGGAATTTGCTGCCAGAGGATGTAGTGATGGCCACAGACTTAGAAGGCTTTCAAAGGGGACTAGATAGATTCATGGAGAGGTCTATCAGGGCTACTAGCCATGGTGACTAAAGCAAACCAGCACATTCAGAGAAGTCACCCTCTGGTTGGCCACTGTGTGAATCAGGATGCTCGACTAGATGGACCACTGGTCTGATCCAGCAGGGCTTTTCTGATGTTTTTATGAAGGCCTCGGCCTCTCTGCCCTGTGGTTGGCTCTCCAGAGGAACTGGTTGGCCACCATGTGAGACAGGATGCTGGACTAGATGGACCACAGGTCTGATTCAGCAGGGCTCTTCTTACGCTCTTATGAAGGCCTCAGCCTCTATGCCTGTTGTTGGCCCTCCAGAGGAACTGGTTGGCCACCATGTGAGACAGGATGCTGGACTAGATGGACCACAGGTCTGATTCAGCAGGGCTCTTCTTACGCTCTTATGAAGGCCTCAGCCTCTATGCATGTTGTTGGCCCTCCAGAGGAACTGGTTGGCCACTGTGTAAGACAGGATGCTGGCCTAGATGGACCATGCCTCTGATCCAGCAGGTCTCTTTTGAAGTTCTTAACCTAGCACTAGAGTCGCTACCAAAAGCTTCTCCTTGGCATACATACAACGTAAGGAGGAGCAGTAAAGGAAAGCTTCCCTGTGACCACAGTGATCTTCCAGGAGAGTCCCAAACCCCTTTAGATACTACCTGCTTGCTCTTGGCAGCCACCAAAGAGACCGTTGTCCCTCTCCCGGTTTTCTGAGATCCACATGTCTAACAAACGTTGCACCTTTTCTTCTCTCTCTCTCCTATCACTTCCCTTCCCCCTCCTCCCAGGTGTGGTTCAAAAACCGTCGGGCCAAGTGCCGCCAACAGCAGCAGCAGCAGCAGAACGGCGGCCAGAACAAAGTGAGGCCCGCCAAGAAGAAAAGTTCCCCGGCTCGAGAAGTGAGCTCCGAGAGTGGGACCAGCGGGCAGTTCACGCCACCTTCCAGCACCTCGGTCCCGACCATCTCCAGCAGCAGCGCTCCCGTGTCCATCTGGAGCCCGGCCTCCATCTCCCCGCTCTCGGACCCCCTCTCGACGTCATCCTCGTGCATGCAGAGGTCCTATCCGATGACCTACACTCAGGCCTCCGGCTACAGCCAAGGATACGCTGGTTCCACCTCCTACTTTGGAGGGATGGACTGTGGATCTTATCTCACCCCTATGCACCACCAGCTCCCGGGACCAGGGGCTGCCCTCAGTCCTATGGGCACCAACGCTGTGGCCAGCCATCTCAACCAGTCTCCGGCTTCCCTCTCCACCCAGGGCTACGGGGCTTCCAGTCTGGGCTTTAACTCAGCTACCGATTGTTTGGATTATAAGGACCAAACCGCCTCCTGGAAACTGAACTTCAACGCCGACTGCTTGGATTATAAAGACCAGACCTCCTCCTGGAAGTTCCAGGTTTTGTGAAGTCCTGTTAGGGACCCTTTGTAATAATCATCGCGGCAGCGACGAGGAGGACGGTTTGTGAAGGATCACGATGACAGTGACATTGAGAGACACGAGACAAAGCCCGGGGAGGGTTGAACATTCCACGGGTAGTCAGGTCTTCAGCTTAAGTTAAAGAGGGACGCGGAAAGAGCACGAGAAAACTGGAAGAGAAGGAAAGACAGTGGCCAGGATAATTCACACACACCCCGCTCCATTTTCATGTCTCACTCAGAAGCTCTGGAACGGAAGACCGGGAAGGAAGGCCACCTCACGTGGACAGAGAGTCGACTCGCAGAACCTTCTAGTTTTAGCCAGTCGTTGGTTCTCTTTGTCTGGAGGATTGTTCCAAGAAAGGGCCAGGTTGTCGAAGGGCGGGGGGTGGGTGGGATTGGTTTCTTGCTTTCTTCTTCTTCTTTTTGAAAAAGGAAATGTCTAGATTTCTCTCCTCCTTTCCTTTCTTTTGTGTGCGTGTGGAAAGAATACTCCTCCTCTCTTCCCATTCCCAATTTGTCTCCCAACTCTCGGTTAAAATATTTTTTTAATGGATAACGTCTCTCTCTCTCTCTTGCTCTCTCTCTCTCTCTCTCTCTTCAGGGCCAAGGTTGGCAAAGTTGACCACAGTTAAACCCTTTTAAAAAACTCAGTTCAGAGCTGTGTGGGTTGTGGGACTGATTGTCTTAGATGCACTGTTTTATTTAAGAGGAAAGGCGAAAAGAAAAACCCCTGAATAATGTCCATAAGGAGTCAATATGTAGTTTTTAAGAGACAATCAGTGTGTGTCTTATATAAATGGTACATCTGTGTTTTTTAAATCTGTGCTAGACTTAAAAACTGTGATCTCCTGTATTGTATGCAACTAAGAACTCCATGCCAGCAGGGGTTCAGCTGTTATTTTAAATAGGTTATAATTAACAGTGAAATTTGAGCAACTGAGTTACACACCATTTCTCTCTCTCTCTCTCTCTCTCTCTCTCTCTTTTCTCTCTCTTTCTCAATTGCCTTTCACCAGAGGTAAACTGCACTGAAAAAAAACTTTTTACAAATGATCGAATGAGCCACCGAGATGGGGGGGAAAATTAATTAAAACCAGTCAATTAAAAAAAAATTACAGAAGGACTTTGAAAACTCATCTGTAAAACTCCGCTTACTGTTGGGAAATCTAGCAGTAAGGAGAGGGGGAGAATATTTAAGACTTTGGTCAATTGCTCTGACCTTGAATTTCCTAAAGGAGAAAAAAATCCTTCATTGTTTTTAAATGCTTGCAGATGTGAAATTGAAAAAAAAAGAGAGAATATATATGCATAAACTTTTTTTTTCCTTTTCTGGATTTGGCAGATATGTATAATTATATTAAAATGGTTCTAGCACAACGGCCGGCGACATCGTCTTCCCGTTTCTCGCCTTGCAGAGGGCTCTTTTTAAAAAAAAAAAAAAAATGAAGAACTTTCCGGAGCTGGAAAAAGGGTTTCCGGATTTGGGAAGGGGGTGGAGGGGCACTGCGAGAGAAGGCCGGAACCTTTCCTATTTGGCTGGGCTATCATTCTATGCATTTAAATAGCCTCGTGGTTCATGGCCTCCTCAGGTTAGCTGGTCATTGTATCCCACACAGAACACAGGTGTTGTTTGTTTTTTTGTAATTTTTTCCCTTTATTCCGTTGATTGAAGTAGGGAATAAAATCGACCTGGAAGGAGAGAGAGAAAAAAACCTGGCCCAGGCTAGAGTGCAAGAGAGCCAGATACCTTCTTGTCGATTAATTTAGAGGTTGAAAAGGCAAGGGGGCAAAGGGAAGAGGGAAAGGAAGAAATCCTTGGGGGGGGGGGGGGTGGAGCTCAGAGGGTGTTCCAGCCGCCTCCTTTAAGCTTTCTCCGGAGGGATAGGATATACTGGGAACAGGAGAGCCAGTGAGGCGGAAGTGATGGCCGGATAAAGGAGTTTGGGGGGAAAGTTAGTTGAAAGCTATGATTTCTCCACAGCTGGACCGGAGAAAAAGGACCTTGGGGGGGGGGGCTCTCCTTCCTTGCCCCCCCCTTGAAACTGCTCTGGGATTGGAGATCTGTTTTCTCTTGAAAGGGGGGGGGAGGCGGCTTCCTGGGATTTCTCTTTCCCCCTTCCTCCACCCAGCTTAAATAGAACAGAAGTCCCGTTGGCACCTTCAGAGGCAGCATCTACAGCATCCTAGCAGAGAGAGGCAGATTGAGCACAGGGGGTCGGCGAGAGCGACAGTCGACTCGGACAATCGCGTTTCAACGATTTTTTTTAATGACCCCATTCAGCTGAGCCCCCTAACCTCTTCGGTTCACTCGGAGTCTCTCTCACTTTTTCTCTGAATCGTTCAAAGGGACACGGACTATTGGCCTAACGACCTATTATTATTTTTTTGTTTAAAAAAATTAATAAACCCCCCCCCCCATATCACCCAATTCAGTTGAGCCCCCTAACCTCTTCGGTTCACTCCATTTCACTTTTTTTCTCTTAATCGTTCAAAATTCCACCGACCATGGGCCCAATGATCTATTTTTTCATTGTTGTTTTTTTAAACAAAATTAATAATCCCCCCCAATCATCCAGTTCATCTGAGCCCCCTAACCTTTTGGCCTAAACGCCCATTATTTTTTTTTTGTTTAAAAAAATTAAAAAACCCCCCCCCCCATATCACCCAATTCAGTTGAGCCCCCTAACCTCTTCGGTTCACTCCATTTCACTTTTTTTCTCTTAATCGTTCAAAATTCCACCGACCATGGGCCCAATGATCTATTTTTTCATTGTTGTTTTTTTAAACAAAATTAATAATCCCCCCCAATCATCCAGTTCATCTGAGCCCCCTAACCTCTTCAGTTCACGCTGAGTTTCACTTTTTCTCTTAATCGTTTCACAGTTCCACCGACTATGGGCATAACATCTATTTTTTCGTTTTTTAAATAAATGAATTACCCCCCCTCTCCTATCACTCAATTCATCTGAGCCCCCTAACCTCTTCGGTTCACTCCGAGTTTCACGAGTTTAGTGGGCCACCGGCGTATTGGCGTAACGATTTATTCGTGGTCCGTAAGGATTTATTCTTCGTCGTTGGTAACGAGATGTTGGACCTTGGTAACTCTCGATTCGGGATTCGTGACGATCCCTTCGTTAACAGCGCCACAATATAGCTGTTGTTCCCTCTAAGCTGAGTCAGTGTGAGCCGGCTCACCGTTTTTCAGCCTCCGGCTCACACATTTTTGTCACAGCTCGGGAAGGAGGGCTCCGGAGCAGTGTTCCCTCTAAGCTGAGTTGGTGTGAGCTAGCTCACAGTTTTTTAGCCTCCAGTTCACAGGTTTTTTGTCTTCGCTCAGGAAGGAGGGCTCCCGAGCAAACTAAGTTCTGCAGGAGCTCAATCGCTCGCTCACGACTTTCATGCCAGCAGCTCACAAAGTAGAATTTTTGCTCACCAGACTCCACAGCCTAGAGGGAGCCTTGCTCCGGAGCAAACTGATTTGTGCAGGGGCCAGATCGCTCGCTCACAATTTTAGTGCCAGCGGCTCGCAAAGTAGAATTTTTGCTCAAAACAGCTTTAGAGGGAGCATCGGCTGTGATCTATTCAGTGTGTTACATGCAACATGTGTGTGCACGCGTGTGTTACCATGTCACCCATTTCTACCACGTCCGTCTCTCCTCTCCACAACGGCGCCCAGAGTCGATGCCGGATTTACCCCCCCCCCCTTTCGTCTAAAACTCCCGACCCTCAAACTTTCCAAGGAAGGCAGGTGCGGGACCGAACCGCGAGCGCCTCTTTCGTTTCCGTGTGGACCGGTGGCGCTGCCAGGGCGCACCAAACGAAAAATCTCCAAGATCCGACGGGAAACCGGGTGCACCTGAAGACCTTATCAATATGCCAGACGGGTGACTTATTACAAGCCCTTTTCATTGCAAAAGGCCTGCCGCGCCGCTTCCTAAACCCGTTTACACGGGAGAGCGTTCGAAAGGCAGACTGATGTGCTCGACAAGCTCCTTTTCTGAGCCAACTGGGGGGGGGGGGGTCGCTTAGTCTCGCCCTCCCAAAAACAAAAACCCTGGAAGGACGGGCGGAGCTTGAGCGCATTTATTTGCAGGTACATTAACAGCGTTCCCTGCGCCTCGGCGTCTAGTCACGCCGGCCACATGACGACGGAAACGTCTTCGGACAGCGCTGGCTCTTCGGCTTGGAAACGGAGATGAGCACCGCAACCCCAGAGTCGGCTTCGACTGGGTTTCGGGCACGGGACACCTTGACCTAAATTGATGTCCCCCCCCTCAATTGTTCCCCTCCCCCAGCTTGATCATCTCAACTGTCTTTCTTTTCTCCACCTTCCTCCTCCCAGTCCTAAAATTTCTCTCTGGGGGGGCGGGGGTGGAGGAAAAGAGAAATCGTCGGGGGCCCCCAAAAGAGAATGGGAACGGGTCGTTTGGGGCCGGGTACTTTTTTTCCCCCCCCCCCCTTTTCCTTTGCAAAAAAAAAAAAAAAACCCCCCCCCCCCAAAAAAAAAAAACCCGAGCAGATCGCCAAGACCCTTCTTGGGGTTGTCGGAGGGAGGGGCCGGGTGGGCAAGGGGGGCGTCCTCTTGGGCAGGACTGGTGGTGCCCGGATAATTATTAATTAATGATTTATTATTATGTTTGAGTTTGGTTTTTTAGCCCGCCTTCCCCGCCGAGGCAGGCTCCGGGCGGCTTACAAAAGGAACAAGAGATATAAGAGAATCGATATAAAATAGACAGTAGAAGTCAAAAAGACGCCGGGCTCCGCGGGCGCCCATCAGAGGGGAGAGAAGCACCTCTGCTTTCGAGGTCTCCCTTTTCTGTAACCCCTTTCCGTTTGGAATTCAGCGAAGAGGGAGGGGAGCTGGGGGTGGGATTGGGGGGGGCTCTCTCTCCCCCCCCCCCTCCTCTGGACGAATCTCGGAAGGGCTTGCGAATCATTGGGGAATGACCCCGGTTGATGATAAAGGTCATGATCATGATAAACGTTTCAAGTTGATGAAAGAAGCCGGAAAAGGTGCCCACAACCAATGCTCCCTCTAAGCTGTGGAGTCTTGTGAGCAAAAAATTCTACTTTGTGAGCTACTGGCATTAAAGTTGTGAGCGAGCGATTGGGCTCCTGCATAAATTAGTTTGCTCTGGAGCTATTCTCCCAGAGCGAAGACAAAAATGTGCGAGCCCGAGGCTAAAAAACTGTGAGCTAGCTCACACTAACTCAGCTTGGAGGGAACCCTGGCCACAACGATATTAAATGTTTGCAGTTGCTTATAGAAATCGAAAACTTAACAACAACAACAACAACAAAGTTTAGAGTCGATTACAGAAGTCGAAAAATTTGGTGGTGGTGGTGGGTGGTGGTTTTGAAAGATGGTTAAAGAAGCCCAAAACGTAATTTAAAAAGTACTGACTACAACAGTACTTAAAGTTGAACGAATCTAGAGTCGAGGGACACCTCGAAGACCAACAAATGTTTATTCGAGGTGTGAGCTTTCGTGTGCAAAGCACGCTTTTCCAAGTATTTATATTATTGATTTATTTATTTTTTTACCCCGCCACTCCCCGCCGTAGCAGGCTCAGGGAACGCCAAAATATGCGAAGAACAGAATTAAGTTAAAGTCACAGTATATAAAACCATAACTCCACAGAACGTAGGCGTAATAAAGCTGGTGACGGAAGTCGAAGAGTTTGATGATGATTGATGATGATGATGTTTAAAGTTGATTGCCTAAGATGATGATGATAACAACAACAACTTGATTAAAGGAGTCGAAAGCTTATCCAGCGGTTTCGAAGCCCTTTTTAAGCTTACAGGGAATCCACCGGCTAGTCTTTTCTTTCCAAGTCTCTCGGGTTCGAACCGGATCCTGCCCGCGGTCCATCTCCGCTTCAATTGTCCAACGTTATCGATTGAAAACAGACAACCGATCGAAAGGAAGTTCTGTCTCAGGAAGGGGGGGGGGGGGGGGGGGGCAGGTTTCCTCGAGAGTAACCCCCCCCCGCGGAACTCTTGCGAGACCTTCTTCCAAGTAGCCCCGCACGGGATGAGGTTGCTCCGTGCCGTTTACTCGTAAGTAGACGCCAGTGCAACAAAGGGGGGAGGTTCGTGCTTCCAGGGTGTTTGGCGGGCCCCCAGGCATCCAATCAAACAGGTGACCGCGAGTTCGGGCTCTCTTTGTACAATTATTTTCGTGGGTCCCCCCCAAATATATCTCCCTCCCTCCCTCCCTCCCTCCCTCCCTCTCTCCCTCCCTCTCT
>NW_015163617.1:948783-967040 GCF_001447785.1 Gekko japonicus | reverse complement strand
TTCCTTCCTCTTTTTCACTGTCCCTCCCTCTCTTTTTCCTTCGTTCCTTCCTTCCTTCCTTCCTTCCATCCTTCCTTCCTTCCTTCCTTCCTTCCTTCCTTCCCGTGTGATCTCGTCCCGGAGGCCACAGCTTGTCTTTCCCCTCCTTGGATCTGTTTTTAGTCCTGCTCTCTGGTAAGGCTGGGCGACCAAAATTTGGCGAATTTCATTTCTCTGGTTTCAGAGCAGGGAGAGAAGACCCAACGATTTGAAGCCGGTAGTGGCGGCGGCGGCATCATCATCATCATCATCATCATCATCATCATCATCATCATCATCATCATCATCATCATCATCATCATCATCATCATCATCATCATCATCATCATCATCCCCACCCGCCTCTGCCGTCCGTTCTGCCTCCTCCTCGTCCTCCGTTTCCAATATCCAAAACTGCGTTTGCGTTCACAGGGGAAAGCAAGAGAGAAACGCGTCACATTTTGGGACCGGGGGAGGGGGGGGAGAAACGACGACTCTCTTGATTTATTTTTGTGTATTCATTCATTCCATTTATACGCCGCCTTCCCCGCCGAAGCAGGCTCAGGGCGGCTGACATAAAATGCACATATTAATACAACTAAAATCATTCACAAAACATCGTAACTAATTAAATATTAGTTTTGTGCGCTCTCTCGAGAGTCAGCTACCAGCGCGCAAACAGCTGTGGAGTCCTGTGAGCAAAAATTCTACTTTGTGTTCTACCGGCATTAAAGTTGTGAGCGAGCGATTTGGCTGCTGCATCAATTAGTCTGCTCTGGAGCCATCCCTTCCTGAGCGAAGACAAAAACGTGTGAGCCGGAGGCTCAAAAACTGGGAGCCGGCTCACACCAACTCAGCTTAGAGGGGACAGGAACGTTAATATTTCGGTTTTAAGGACGACGCCATCGACGAGCGATGTCGGGCCAGGTGAGCGGACAGAGGATCAAGAGAGGAAGCCTCCCCTCGGGCTCCGGTTGCCAACCTCCCGCTGGCGGCTGGAGATCTCCCGGACTGACGCTGGACCTCCAGACTACGCGCACGGCTCTTTTATATATCTGCATTTGTTCCAAACCTTTATTCCACTTCTGCCCGAACGGATGGCCGCTTCGGAAGGCGGTCTGCGTGGCGTTATACCCCCCCGCGGAGGTCCCTCCCCTCCCCTTCCTAAACCCCGCTCTGCCGGGACCCCTCCTCAAATCTCCAGTTCATTCTGAGCCCGGGAGTGATACCAACCCTTCTTGGACCGGGCTCAGAAAGAGGGAGGCCGGTTCCTTTAGCCCCCGGGGGAAGTGTTCATTTCGAAACCCCCAGCAATGCCCTTTCCGTGCCAGCCCCCGCCCCCCCTTGCCTCTGCGACGACAACAAAGAACGACGCAAACACAAAACCTCCAAAACTAACTTGGCCAGGATCGCTTTCTTCCATCCGCTAAAGCGGGGGGCGTGAAATTGACCAGCGGTCTGGTCAATTTTCAAACCACCCGGAAGCATCTCAGATATCTCTGGGAAGGCTTTGCCCCCTTTGTGCGAAATCGGAGGGGAGTAAAAGAGTGTGGGGGGGAACAACCCCCCCCTTGAAGCTCTGCTACATCTCGAGGAAGGATTTACCCCCCCAACCCCCCCCACCAGCCCCCCCCCACTTTCTCATTTTCTTTCTCTCTCTCTTTCTCTCCCCTTTCTCCAGTTCTCTTAATATCGTTTGTTTTAGCTTTTTTGAAACAATAGGGGAGGGGGGGACCGGTCCCCCCCCCTTCGTCCCCCACCCGGTGCCAAAGAAGGTATTGTCCGTTTCCAAGGAGACGCGAAGAACAGCTATTTGTTTATTTTAAACCCGGGTGTTATTTACTCCCGGCTGCGGTTGCCAGACCATATTTATCCTTCTGATCTGAAAGTGTGAGTTCCAGCCATTCTAGAATCCTGAACGGTTCGAGGGGCGGGTGGGTGAGGCGAAGCGGGTCGAGTTTAGGGGGTTATTTCATTTCATTTTTAAAAATTCCTGTCGCAAGAGACCATTTTTGCAAAATGGTTGTAATGACCGTTCCAGGAAGGAGATGGATCCCTCTGGCCTATAATATGAAAACAAAAACAAATAAACAGATTGGGGGGGGGGAATTCAAAGGCTCCTGTATCCTGGAAATCCAAGTAACTGGAATGGTAGAAAGGTGGAGGGCAAGGCTCCCTCTAAGCTGTGGAGTCTTGTGAGCAAAAATTCTACCTTGTGAGCTACTGGCATTCAAGTAAGTGATGAGGGAGCGATTTGGCTACTGCATACATTAGTTCGCTCTGGAGCCATCTTTCCTGTGTGAAGACAAAAAGCAGGGGCGGATTAACCATGAAGCAGACCAAGCAGGTGCTTAGGGCACCCAGGGCCAAAGGGGGCACCACAAAGTTGGGAAAAGGGTGAAAAGAAAAGAAAAAAAGAATGAAGATTTGTATTAAAAATATTGATAAAACTAGTGCAATCTTCTATTTTTTGTTGGCGAAAGTTTAAAAGTAAAATGATGGAGCCAAATTCAGTTGCCATGACAGTCATTTCAATTACCTCTCTGCCCCTTTTTAATTTCAGCCCCATGTAAATGTCAAAAATGAACAGTTGAGTGGTGCGCAAAAGGAGGGGGGCACCAAGATTGGTCAGTGTTTAGGGTACCAATGAGCCTTAATCCGCCTCTGACAAAAAGGTGTGAGCTGGATGCTTAAAAAAAACAAACCCCTCTGTGAACTAGCTCACACTAACTCAGCTTAGAGGGAACACAAGAAGAAGAGGAGGAGGAGGAGGAGGAGATTGGATTTCTACCCCGCCCTTCACGCCGAGTCTCAGAGCGGCTTACAAACCCCTTTCCCTTCCCCTCCTCACAATGGACACCCTGTGAGGTAGGTGGGGCTGAGAGAGCTCTTTCAAGGATTGCTCTTTCAAGAACAGCTGTGCCAGAACTAGCCAGGTGCAAGTGGAGGAGTGGGGAATCAAACCCAGTTCTCCCAGATTAGAGTCCGCACACTTAACCACTACACCAAACTGGCTCTGGAGCCATCTTTCCTGAGTGAAGACAAAAAATGTGTGAGCCAGAAGTGAAAACAAAACAAAAACTAAAAAAACCCAACCCTGTGAACTAGCCAGTGCCAGATTTACACATAAGCTAAATAAGCTACAGTTTAGGGCCTCGCAATCTGCTGGGGCCTCGAATAAAAACACAATATAAAAATGATTTCAAATATTAAAAAGGCGTATATATTTTAAATTTTTCTGAGACCGGCTGATGTAATTTAAAACAGTAGGGGGCCTCTGGGTTTTGTATAGCTTAGAGCCTCAGCAAGTCTAAATCCGGCCCTGTGAACTAGCTCACACTAACTCAGCTTAGAGGGAACACTGGTTGGGACCTCTCAGCCTGAAGATTGTTGCCAGTGTCTGGGCTTGCAGGTTGGGGGAGGGGACGCTTTGACCAGAAAGGGATGGCCCCCAAAGACCTGGAAGCGGGGGTTCTTCAGGAATGAACAGGCGATGGGCCCTGGCTCGGTGGAACAGCTTTTGCTTAGCATGCAGAAGGATTCAGGTTCAATCCCTGGCATCTCCAGTTAAAAAGATCCAGCCGCTTGGTGATGGGAAAGACCTCCGCCTTAGACCCTGGAGAGCCGCTGCCAGTAGATCAAGAAGCAATCATATACCAACAAAGGGAGCAGCAATGAAATGACACCTGAACACAATGGATTGCTGCAAAGTGCATACAATTAAGAATAATAGACAATAATTAAACAATAGTACTGATGAGCTTCATGATGTTTTAATCTTTGTTTTTCAACAATAGGGCACCACCAAACAGAAGATGATGACGTCAAGATGAACGGACGAACCTCCCGAGTTACCGTTCGTTTCAAAGTTTCTTATAAGCTTATAAGCTGTATCTATTTCTTGATAGGAGACCTGTTTGATAAAGCAACTTCGAAACGAACAGTAACTCGGGAGGTTCGTCCATTCATCTTGACGACATCTTTTGTTTGGTGGTGCCCTATTGTTGAAAAACAAAGATTAAAACATCATGAAGCTCATCAGTACTATTGTTTAATTATTGTCTATTATTCTTAATTGTATGCACTTTGCAGCAATCCATTGTGTTCAGGTGTCATTTCATTGCTGCTCCCTTTGTTGGTATATGATTCTGATTCAGTAGGAGACAGCTTTGTGTATTCTCTTCTGTTTTTCACAGACCATCCACTGCTCTGGGGCGTGTCATGTGACTAGGGATTTTCCGAAACAGAGAATTTGAAAGGCAACGTTTAAAAAAAAAAAGAGAGAGAGAGATTAACATTCGGGTTCCCAGACAACTATTTCTCATCTCATAACTGATCAATACCCAATAGTCCTTGACGTCCTATATCCCAGCCAATGCTCCCTCTAAACTGTGGAGTCTTGGTAGCAAAAATTCTACTTTGTGAGCTACCGGCATTAAAGTTTGTGAGCGAGCCATCTGGCTACTGCATAAATGAGTTGGCGCTGGCGCCATCTTCCCTGAGCTAAGACAAAAATGCCCGAGCCGTAGGCTAAAAGACTGTGAACTAGCTCACACTAACTCAGCTTAGAGGGAACAATAACCCCAGTACCAATGGAGACCCAAAGCGCTTTACATCCTTCTCCTTTTCTCCATTCAATCGGCTTCTTCTTCTTCTCCAGAACAAAGGCGGGAAGACATATAATAAAAACACACTAGAAGAGAAGAGATTGGATGTATACCCCGCCCTTCACTAGCCAAAGGTGTCTCAGTGCGGCTTACAAACTCCTTTCCCTCCCCCTCCCCACAACAGACACCCCTGTGAGGCAGGTGGGGCTGAAAGAGCTCTGAGAGAAACTGCTCTTTTTCAAGAACAGCTGTGCGAGAATTATAGCTTGTCCAAGACCATCCAGCCAGGTGCAAGTGGAGGAGTGGGGAATCAAACCCGGTTCTCCCAGATTAGAGTCCGCACACTTAACCACTACACCAAACTGGCTCTAAACCACTACACTAAACAAATGCATTCATGATCAATGCACATCTTCAAAGTGCTATATCGATCAGCCAATAGAGAGGTTACTGATAACTTCATTTTATTAACCAACACCGACACTTTCCCCCCAGGCCTAACTTATCTCTACTTCTATTGGTTAGAGCTCAGTACGGTAACATCCTGTTTACATAGAATCCGGTGGGTAGCCTGATTGGTCTGAAGCAGACCAAAGTCTGAGTTCAGTGGCACCTTTAAGATCAACAAAGTTTTGTTCAAGGTGTAAGAAGAAGGAGAAGAGATTGGATTTATACCCCGCCCTTCACTACCCGAAGGAGTCTCAGAGCGGCTCACAAACTCCTTCCCCTTCCCCTCCCCACAACAGACACCCTGTGAGGTAGAAGAAGGAGGAGAAGAGACTGGATTTATACCCCGCCCTTCACTACCCAAAGGAGTCTCAGAGCGGCTTACAGTCTCCTTTCCCTTCCCCTCCCCACAACAGACACCCTGGGTTATAGTTGGGGCTGAGAGAGCTCTTTCGAGGGCTGTCCTTGAGAGAACAGCTCTAAGAGAACTCGTGATTGACCCAAGGTCACACCAGCAACTGCATGTGGAGGAGTGGGGAATCAAACCCAGTTCTCCCAGATTAGAGTCTGTGCTCCTAACCACTACACCAAACTGACTTTCTTGTGCACAGGGGTCGTTTCGTAGAAAAAGAGGCGCAGGAGCTCATTAGCATAGCTCATTAGCATAACTTATTTGCATAGGCCACACCTCCAGACATCACCGGAAGTGTGTCAGAAGGCAACACCCCCCGCCCAGGCCCCCCTGGGCGGTTTTGGATTGCTAGCTTTTGGGGGGGGGGGGAAACGTGCAGATCTGCCCTCACAGAGGAGGGAGAGCTTGTACCTGACGGCGGGCCGGGTGTGTGTGTCTGCAACTTACCTGGCTGCTTCTTGCTCCTCATGGCCCGACTGAGGGCTGCTGGGAGCAGGAGGCAGGGCTCGTTGCATGTGCCCATTCCCTGGGCTCCTTACTGCCGGAGCTCCGCTCCTGTGCGCTCCCACAGGAAATGACCCCTGCTTGTGCATATACGATTCGTTGCATCTGAGGAAGTGTGCATGCACACGGAAGCCACCTTGAATAAAATGTTGTTGGTCTTCAGGGTGCCACTGGACTCAACCCTTGTTGTCCTTATTTGCATTCAAATGTCATTTTAACTCTTTTGTGACTGAGAAGTGTGGTTAGCTTGTTAACATACCAATGCCATTCAGTCCTCACAACCACCCTGTGAGGTAGGCTAGGCTGAGAGCATGTGACTGTCCCAAGGTCACCCAGCAAGCTTTCAGGCCTGAGCTGGGATTTAAACCTGGGTCTTGCCAATCCGAGCCCAATACTCTACCTTCCGCACCACGCTGGCTTTCCAATACTGCTGGATCCCGGGGGCCTAAAAGACACAAGGAACTCCTCCCCCTCCTGATGTGAATCTCGCCACTGTCCTGAGTTCAAGAGGTTGCAGTAGGCAAGCCACTCTCAGCCCCCTTCTCAACCCAATTCCACCCACAAAGTCCTGATGATGATGATATTAGCTGTTGTAGATTTTCCGGGTTGTGTGGCCGTGGTCTTGGCACTGTAGTACCTGATGTTTCGCCAGCAGCTGTGACTGGCATCCTCAGTGGAAAGAAGTAACGGCCAAAATTAAGGAGATAACGTCTCAGGAAATCGCTTTTAAACCAGAGGTTATACTCCTACATAAATGGGATGATTCAATAGTAGACAACACTAGGGAGACTATTTCGACATTACAAGCGACAGCCAAATTGACGATAGCTGCAGGATGGAAATCACCAACCCCACCCTCTTTGGCAGGGTGGCATGATAAGCTATGGCAACAGTTGGTTATGGCTAAAATCGCGGATTCGGTACAAAGAGCACAACAGACAAGCACAGCTCCGCGTATGAGATATATTAGAACATGGTCACCAATACTGAATTATATGTCAAGGGGAGGTATACTCCCTAGTAACACTGCATACCATGAGTGGTTACACTTGTGAGATATACTAAACAATCGGATATACGAATAGGTTCACACTCTGCACTCATACACAAAACAACTATTACTTCGACTATAAATACTAACGTACGGAGGGGAACATAGTGTCATTTGATAACCATAGGTAGTACTGTACTGAGTGATGTTAAACGAATTATACATTATGTGTATATATTCTGTTCTTAATATACCAATAAAAATATTTTTTTTAAAAAAAGAGGTGTAACACAGAAAGATGGAGTACTCTCTGTGTCCAGGTGAGAAGAAAAATGGTAGGCAGGTAATTTATATCTACTCAGGAAGGTGGGGTAGGGCTGAGTCCTTATCTCGTAGGAGTTCCCCAGGCTGTGAACGTGCTAATGGAGGAGCCTTCCTGAGGAGGTTCTTTTGTGTATGGATTGTTTCCTGAGGAGGTTTCCTGTTTCCTGAGGAGGTTCTTTTGTCCAACCCTATAGGGCTGTGGCAAAGGTTTCCTTGGGACGCTCAGAACGCTCAAGGACCCTTGCTGCTGCGCCTTTATTATAAAATCACATGCTGACTGGGATCATTTAAATATCTCCGAAGCACGAGGTTTTAAGACTGAATCCAGACACGCAGCACGGGTCCTTGAATTGCTGAAACATCTCTTCCACCAGGTCTGTCGCCAGAAACGTTTTTGTGTGCGGGAGGGCATTTAATTTTTTTAAGGGGGCAGTCAAATGACAGTTAATTAAATGAATCAGAATGTCCGTTTTTAAAGGGGGCAGTCTGTTTTTAGCCTTCCCTTCCAAGGCTTTTGGTGGGGCAGGGCTTTTAACTAAGGGGGCGGGGCCCCAAATGCCCCCACTGTAGCTCCGGGCCTGCTTCCACGCCAGGACTCCCTCCCAAAGAGTTAATTCCCTCCCCCCCCAGCTCTGCACCAAGAATATCAAAGGAACTGGGGAGAAGAATGGCTCCTCCAAATTGCAAAGACTCTCGAATTTGATTTAAAAAAAGAAAAGAAATTTCAATACAATTTGACACTGCCCCAGTAAGATTCAATAGGAACATTGAAGACTGTTGCGTGTAACTGCCTTGAGAAGGACAACACTTCAAAGCAGTGAAGTAGATTCTCTTTGGGCGTATAATTTTTTTTTTTAAATTAGATAATGCTCACTTTTCTGGTGGAATTAAAGTCAGGTTCCGAAAGCGACCTCCCTCCTGAAACTCATCTCTCTCGCAGTTTCTTTCTTTTTTCCTTTTTTGTCCTCCCCACCACACACATACAGCCCTTAAACACAGGCCCCCTAATGTTCTGAAGATCCTCTGCCAGTTTCCAAGACGCCCTAATTCTAGCACTGAACAATATTCAGGGTACAGCACTCAGTGAAGACAAACATCAGAAGAGCCCTGCTGGATCAGACCAGTGGTCACTCTAGTCCAGCATCCTGCCTCACACAGCGGCCAACCAGTTTCTCTGGACCTCCACCTACAGGGCAGAGAGGCCGAGGCCTTCACTAGAACATCAGAAGAGCCCTGCTGGATCAGACTACAGTCTACCACAGGGGCCAACCAGTTCCTCTGGAGAGCCAACAACAGGGCACAGAGGCCGAGGCCTTCATAAGAACATCAGAAGAGCCCTGCTGGATCAGACCAGTGGTCCATCTAGTCCAGCATCCTGTCTCACACAGTGGCCAACCAGTTCCTCTGGAGGGCCAATAACAGGGCACAGAGGCCGAGGCCTTCATAAGAACATCAGAAGAGCCCTGCTGGATCAGACCGGGGGTCCATCTAGTCCAGCATCCTGTCAAACACAGTGGCCAACCAGTTCCTTTTGAGGGCCAACAACAGGGCATAGAGGCTAAGGTGTTCATTAGAACATCAGAAGAGCCCTGCTGGATCAGACCTCACACGGTGGCCAACCAGTTCCTCTGGAGAACCAAGAACAGGGCAGAGAGGCTGAGGCCTTCATTAAAGGTAAAGGTTTCCCTTGCTCGGAAGCCAGTCAAATCCGACTCTAGGGGGTGGTGCTCATCTCCATTTCCAAGCCGAAGAGCCAGCACTGTTTGAAGATGTTTCCGTGGTCATGTGTGTTGGTATTAGCAGAGATAACATAGCCCAGCAGAGCCTGAGTAAAATAATTCAGACTGAGAGTCCATGTGTGATTAAATTATAAAGTTTTTACTAAATCCTAGCATGGGAAGGGTAACTGGGATGAAAATAACAACAGAGCTAAATCGGCTACATCCTTACACTACAAAGACAAAACTAGAAGAGAGATTGTGGCTGCTCTTCTTCTTCTTCAGAACACCAAAAACAAAGATGGGAAGAGAAGCCATAAAATGGTAATACACCTCGACACTTTAGTCCCAATCAAATTCCTAGATCAGGGAGAAGATTCCCGGGGTTCCTACATCTAAAGAACATTGGTTACATGAGAAACATGTGACTTCCTCTGAGTAAAATAAACAAATATTTAACCCCAGATATACTGAGTGTTTTCAACTAGTAATACCCAAAAATTGGCCAGCATGACTAGACGCCGAGGTGCACAGAATGCTGTTACCTTCTCACCGAAGTGGTACCTATTTATCTACTTGCAATTTCTTGCTTTTGAACTGCTAGGTTGGCAGGAGCTGGGGCCAGAGATGGGAGCACACTCGGTCACGTGGCACTCGGGTCTCAAACTGCCAAATTATAGACCTTCTGGTTTGCAGCTCAGCGTCTTAACCTCTGAGCCACCATGGCCCTGAGACCTTCATTAGAACATCAGAAGAGCCTTGCTGGATCAGACCAGTGGTCCCTCTAGTCCAGCACCCTGTCTCACACAGTGGCCAACCAGTTCCTCTGGAGGGCCAACAACAGGCCATAGAGTCCAAGGCCACTGTGTGAGACAGGAGGTTGGACTAGATGGACCACTGGTCTGATCCAGCAAGGCTCTTCTGATGTTCTAATGAAGGCCTTGGCCCCTCTGCCCCATTGTTGGCCCTCCAGAGGAACTGGTTGGTATCTGTGTGGGACAGGATGCTGGACTAGATGGACTATTGGTCTGTTCCAACAGGCCTCTTCTTGTGTCTTTACGAAGGCTTTGGTCTCTATGCCCTGATGTTGGCCCTCCAGAGGAATTGGTTGGCCCCTGTGTGAGATGGGATGCTGGACTAGATAGATCCTCAGTGGTCTGATCCAGCAGGGCTCTTCTGATGTTCTCTTCTTGTCTCTGCCTCTCTGCCCTCCTGTTGGCCCCCCAGAGGAATTGGCTGGCCACTGTGTGAGACAGGAAGCTTGACTGGATGGACCACTGGTCTGATCCGGCAGGGCCCTTCTTATGTTCTCATGAAGGCCTTGGCCTCTGTGCCCTGTTGTTGGCCCCCCAGAGGAACTGGCTGACCACTGTATGAGACAGGAGGCTGGACTAGATGGACCACTGGTCTGATCCAGCAGGGCTCCTCTGATGTTCTTATGAAGACCTCAGCCTCTATGCCCTGTTGATGGCCCTCCAGAGGAATTGGTTGGTCTCTGTGTGGGACACGATGCTGGACTAGATCGACTATTGGTGTGTTCCAACAGGACTCTTCTTGTGTCTTAAGAAGGCTTTGGTCTCTATGCCCTGATGTTGGCCCTCCAGAGGAACTGGTTGGCCCCTGTGTGAGATGGGATGCTGGACTAAATAGATCCTCAGTGGTCTGATCCAGCAGGGCTCTTCTGATGTTCTCTTCTTAAGGTCTCTGCCTCTCTGCCCTCCTGTTGGCCTCCCAGAGGAACTGGCTGGCCACTGTGTGAGACAGGAAGCTTGACTGGATGGACCACTGGTCTGATCCGGCAGGGCCCTTCTTATGTTCTCATGAAGGCCTTTGGTTGGCCACTGTGTGAGACCGGAGGCTGGGCTAGATGGACCCCTGGTCTGATCCAGCAGGGCTCTTCTGATGTTCTAATGAAAGCCTCGGCCTCTATGCCCTGTTGATGGCCCTCCAGAGGAATTGGTTGGCCACTGTGTGAGACAGGATGCTGGACTGGGTGGACCACTGGTCTGATCCAGCAGGGCTCTTCTGATGTTCTAATGAAGGCCTCGGCCTCTCTGCCCTGTTGTTGGCCCTCCAGAGGAACTGGCTGGCCACTGTGTGAGGCAGGATGCTGGACTAGATGGATCACTGGTCTGATCCAGCAGGGCTCTTCTGATGAAGGCCTCGGCCTCTCTGCCCTGTTGTTGGCCCTCCGGAGGAACTGGCTGGCCACTTTGACTTTAGCCCTTTTGGGAGTACTTTTTTTTTTTAGAATAAGAGATGTTGCTTCTCAAGCTATAAGAGTTAGAAAACTCATGAGTATGCAGCTTTTTGTTGCCTGAGGAACTCCATACTTCGCATCGACTGGCACAATTTTTGGTCAGAAGAAGACACATTGTCGAAACGGCAGCACCAATCCGGAGACCACCGTCCCGCCTTTTCGCTTCTGTTCTATTTTATTATCTCTTGTAATTATCACATTCAGAAATTAATGTTTTGTAAATTGTGAATGCTTCTTCATCACAGTTGTATGATTCATACATTGTAAATGGCCACTGGGTGAGACAGGATGCTGGACTGGATGGACCACTGGTCTGATCCAGCAGGGCTCTCCTGATGTTCTAATGAAGGCCTCAGCCTCTGTGCCCTGTTGTTCGTCCTCCAGAGGAACTGGTTGGCCACTGTGTGAGACCGGAGGCTGGGCTAGATGGACCCCTGGTCTGATCCAGCAGGGCTCTTCTGATGTTCTTATGAAGGCCTCAGCCTCTGTGCCCTGTTGTTCGTCCTCCAGAGGAACTGGTTGGCCACTATGTGAGATGGGATGCTAGACTAGATGGACCACTTGTCTATTCCAGCAGGGCTCTTCAGATGTTCTAATGAAGGCCTCGGCCTCTGTGCCCTGTTGTTGGCCCTCCAGAAGAACTGGTTTGCCACTACGTGAGATGGGATGCTGGACTAGATGGACCACTGGTCTGATCCAGCAGGGCTCTTCTGATGTTCTAATGAAGGCCTCAGCCTCTCTGCCCTGTTGTTGCCCTTCCAGAGGAACAGGGCTCTTCTGATTTTCTTACAAGGCAGCTGTTTCTCGACATCACCTTTCGCCACCGATAACAGCGTCGTCGTTGCCTTGGATGATGATAAGTCCCCATGGCTCTCTCTCCGGTGCTTAGCTAGTAGCTCCACAGAGTTTAAAAGCCTTTTCATCAGCCGAAGTGGAGAGCAGAAGGGGTCACAGGTGGTGACAGTTTTGTCCTCTCGAACCCTCAAAGATTTCTCAGCGGGCCGGCTTCCAAAAGAAACAGCCTTGCTCAAAAGCAGACCGAGAGGGTGGGCTGCCCTTCCTTTGAACAGATGTGCAAAACGACATCATACGGTGTCTGTGTGTGGGAGTAATGGGAAGAGAAAATACATCTTAATCTGAGCATTTTGCTTTGGGCAGTCTAGGTCGGGAAGAGAAAGAGGACTTTTAAAAATAGCTCCTCCATATGGTAGGGCAGAAAGGAACAAAGCGGCCTTCGAAATCATAGCCCGCACATAGGTGCACCCACACACATGCAGAGCAATTCTCTCCGCCTCTATCACCGCAAACTGGCTTCTTTTTTTTTTTATCACCTGCCTTCAATTCTGGAATTGAATCAGGGCTATTTGATGGGAAATCGTGGGCATTTTTGGCCATTTTGCTAGCTTCTTTTGTTGGGAAAATTCGAAGGGGGGGGGAAGAGCCATTTTCATCTCTCTCTCTCTCTCTCTCTCTCTCTCTCTCTCTCTCTCTCTCTCTCTTTCTCTCTCTGTGTGTGTATGTGTGCAGTTTCTTTCACACCCTCAGGAACATGTCTATTCTCAAACCAGAGAAGGCCTCCCAAGTCCAGTGTTACTAAGCCTTGTGAGTTCTGATGGTTCAGTCCAGGGCTATTTTGGGGCAGGAACGCACAGGAACAGAGTTCTGGCTGGCTCCCGAGTTGGCCACGCCCAGCAGGAACTCATTAGCATAATAGGCCACACCCAACAGCACAAACTCATTAGGATTGGCTACGTTAGGGGTGTGTGGCCAAACATGCAAAGGAGTTCCTGCTACAAGAAAAGCTCTGGGTTTTGATCACAAACAGGGTAAACAGAATAAAAAGGGAAAGGTGGGTGTGGCTGGATGACCACACTTCTGGTAACGTGGGGGTACGACCTAATGTGCTAATGAGCTGTGTCATCAGGGGTGTGGCCTAATATGCTAATGAGTTTCTGCTGTTGGGTGTGGCCTATTATGCTAATGAGTTCCTGCTGGGCTTTTTCTACAAAAAGAGCCTTGGCTTCAGTCTGACCTCTCTCTCTCTCTCTCTGTATGTGTTAAGTGCCGTCAAGTCACTTCTGATTGGCACAAAAGACTGGCATCTGGGGAGAAGCCTCCGCCCTGTAATCTGACATTGGTCATGATTCATTATTTCCAGGACTTCCCTTGGTATGAAGTCTAATCAATCTAGATGGATGGCCTTGGACAAAGACATTTTTCAGCAGGGCACTTCATACATAGCATGGCTTAGGCGTTCCTAACCTTGAGTAGCCTCAATAACCCAGACGAGACTGAGTTTGTCAGAGCTCAGAAGCCCTAGTTAATACTCGGATGAGAGGCCACCAAGGAAGCCCAGGGTTGCTACGCAGAGGCAGGCGACGGCAAACCACCTCTGCTCAGCTCTTGCCTTGAAAACCCCGTGAGGGGTCAGCCATAAATCAGAGGTGACTTGACAGGATTGAATTATCATTACCTTTTCTCAAGGGTTGGCCTACCAGTGTGAAGCGTGACGAGCACAAACACTTGCACCATACGGATACCTTCATCGGGACCTAAGAGCTAGGTTTGGTAGTGGAAAGCGCTGTCAATTCACAGCCAGTTTATGGTGACCCCATATGGTTTTCAAGGGAAGAAGAGATTGGATTTATACCCCGCCCTTCATTTGGAGTCTCAGAGCAGCTTACAAACTCCTTTCCCTTCCCCTTCCCACAACAGACACCCTGTGAGGTAGGTGGGGCTGAGAGAGCTCTGAAAGAAACTGCTCTTTCAAGAATGGCCCTCTTGAGCCATTCTTGAAAGAAAAGAAAAAGAAGAGGAGGAGGAGGAGGAGACTGGATTCATTTGGAGTCTCATAGCAGCTTACAAACTCCTTTCCCTTCCCCTCCCCACAACAGACACCCTGTGAGGTCGGTGGGGCTGAGAGAGCTCTGAGAGAAACTGCTATTTCAAGAATGGCCCTCTTGAGCCATTCTTGAAAGAAAAAAAAAAGAAGAGGAGGAGGAGGAGACTGAATTTATACCCTGCCCTTCATTTGGAGTCTCAGAGAAGCTTACAAACTCCTTTCCCTTCCCCTCCCCACAACAGACACCCTGTGAGGTTGGTGGGGCTGAGAGAGCTCTGAGAGAAACTGCTCTTTCAAGAACGGCTCTCTTGAGCCGTTCTTGAAAGAAAAGAGGAGGAGGAGGAGGAGGAGGAGACTAGATTTATACCCCGCCCTTCACTACTCAAAGGAGTCTCAGAGCGGCTTACAATTTTCTTTCCCTTCCCCACCCCCCTTCCCAGTCTACAGGTCGCTTCCTTTCCCAGTCTGTGAGCTCGCTGCTCCAAGCCCTTGGTGGGTGTCAAGGGGCAATCCACAGCGCGGCAGACTCATAAATGACAGCCTGCATTCAGCGTCCCAGCGCCCAGGGTAAACATGCGTCGGTTGGCCGGCAGTCCCTCCGAGCGACACCCGCCATTTGCCAGGATGGAATCATTATATGTAATAGATAATTGCTCTGCAATTAAACAATTTGGAAGCCGCAAGGCGGGATCATTAGAGTAGAAACAAATCGAGGGCGGGTTGGCCTTTAAGGAAAACCGCAGCCGCCCTAAGAGACAGCCCAAGAGGACTGATCCACCGGGGGGGGGGGGGGGATTTAATGCCTAGATTTGTTTCCTGGGAGGGGAAGATAGTCACCCACTGCCTCTTGGCTACGGGTCCCGGTTTCCAATCTCGTTTGGGAAAACAGCTCGGGGGCCCGTCTGAGTGTGCCAGCATCTTCTGGGAAATATTTCCAGTTCCCTACATGTGTAAGTTTCACCGTGGAGTCACAGCTGACCTATGGCGACCCTGTGGGGTTTTCAAGAGAAGAGATGGTCAGAGCTGGTTGGCCATTGCCTGCCTCTGCGTAGCAACCCTGGACTTCCTCGGTGGTCTCCCACCCAGGGTTGATCCTGGTTAGTTTCCAAGACTGAGCTAGCTTGGGCCATACAGGTCAGGGCCAGATGATAATTATGTGTCCTCAAGGCAAGGCCCACTTACGACAACCCTGGAGGGTTTCCAAGGCCAGAGTAATTCCGTGGTGGTTTCGCCATATCCTGCCTCTGCACTGCAGCCGTGGGCTTCCTTGGTGGTCTCCCATCCAAGGACTGACCCTGCTTAGCTTTCAAGATCAGGCTAGCCTGGGCCATCCAGATGAGGGCAAGAGACAGACAGAGGTGGTTTCGCCATTGCCTGCCTCTGCGTAGCAACCCTGGGCTTCTTTGGTGGCCTCCCATCCTAGTGCTAACCAGGGCTGACCCTGCTTAGCTTTCAAAATCGGGCTAGCCTGGACCATCCAGGTCAGGGCAAGGGACAGGCAAAGGTAGTTTCGCCATTGCCTGCCTCTGCATAGCAACCCCGGGCTTCCTTGCTGGTCTCCCACCCAAGTATTACCCAAGGCTGATCCTGCTTAGCTTCCAGGATCGGGCTAGCCTGGGCAATCCAGATCAGGGCAAGGGAAAGGCAGAGGTGGGTTCCCCATTGCCTGCCTCTGCGTAGCAACCCCGGGCTTCCTTGCTGGTCTCCCACCCAAGTATTTTTAAGGCTGATCCTGCTTAGCTTTTGAGATCTGACAAAAATCAGGCTCTTGGGCTACCCACGCATATTAGGCTGCAACTGATAAGTGAACTGCCACCCAAAACGGGAGCCCCTGGTCTGACTGCTCTCCTTATTCATCACCCCTGTTTCCAAACCTCTGCTGCGTATCACTGGCGGCGGCTGGCAAGGAGACCAGTCATTATAGCACATGGGCAGAGGCTATTAGGACGGGGGAGCCCGGGACATGACTCAGGACTCCCATTTTGGGTGGCAGCTCTTGTTTCTCTGGAGCAGGCCGGTTCACCTTTCGTTTGACGTTCAGTTTGCATTTGGTGTTATTAAAACTGGCAGAACTATTTCAAGTGCAACATCCCCGAGAGGACGATGGCCCCAGCCCAGCGGTTTTTGGTCAACCCCGAGATGACCCCAGCCCAGCCGTTGTGCATCCCAGAGATGACATCCACCTAAAAGAGGACATCACGTAAAGGAGAACAACACCCCTGCAGAGTGGAACTGTAAGTTAAGGAACCCACAGACTTTAACGGCAACCAAGAAGAATGAACTAAATCGAACTTGCAGTTTAAAGACTATCAGAACTTCCTGAAGCCAGAAGAAGCTACACCCATCTCTTTGGACAAAGAGATGTGTTCCGCTTAAAGGACGGGGGGGGGGATTTGTAATGATTCCTTGTTTTTTTGTGTGTGTGTCTCTTTAAAAGTTTGGTTGCATGGCTGTGGTAGATAGACTAGAGTGGTTGAGAGAGGCAAATGTGGTATGATTGGTGGTTGACAGAGAGGGGGCGGGGTTTTGGAAGTGAATCTGGTTGGATGAGTATGTGAGTCAGTCAGGACTTTCAGTTACAAGTTGACAGTTGATGTACACAGAGTTCTGTGTGGAAGCAGTTAGAAGCTGACAGCTGAGGTTGTTCAGTGAAAAAAAAGAAAGAGAGCTGAAAGCTGAGTGTATAGGAAAAAGTAAAAGTAAAGTTTAAGTGAAGAAAAGTTAAAGGAAAGTCTGAGTGTCATAACAAACTGGAGTGAAACAATTGTACATCATTTACACATTACTAGTTACATTGTATCACCCGCTTATTTAGTATTTATTTCAATAAATTCTCTTTTATTCAAGTTTTTTAAAAAACCTGGCAGATCTATAAAGGTCAGTCATTGGTTATTAACCATTAAATTATGCCAGGAACGTCAAAATAGTTCTTCGGCACCTGGTATTTTTGGCCACTGTGTGACAGGGTGTTGGACTCGATGGTCTACACAGTTACATACATTAAGGACAAAAGAAGAGCCCTGCTAGATCAGACCAGGGGTCCATCAGCATCCTGTCTCACACAATGGCCAACCAGCTTCCCTGGAGGGCCAATAACGGGGCAGAGAGGCCGAGGCTGGGACCTTTCCTCCTGTAATTTAAACCCATTATTGCGAGTCCTGCCCTGTGCTACCAACGGTAGCAGCTCCCTGTCGAATACATCAAGAGAGCAATCCTGTCCCCCCCTTGACCTCCTCTCTTCCAGACTTAACATCCCCAAGTCCCTCAGCCTTTCCTTGCAGGGCTTGGTCTCCAGGCCCCCGATGGTCCTTGTCACTCTCCTCTGCACCCGCTCCATTCCATCTACATCCTTTTGGAAGCGAGGCCTCCAGAACATAAGAACATAAGAGAAGCCAAGGTTGGATCAGGCCAATGGCCCATCCAGTCCAACACTCTGTCTCACAGTGGCCAAAAATCCCAGGTGCCACCAGGGGGTCTAGCAGTGGGGCAGTACACTAGAAGCCCTCCCACTGTTGCCCCCCCCCAGCACCAAGAATTCAGAGCATCACCTGCCCCAGCCTGTGAGTTCCTATCTATACTGCCCACAATACTCCAGGTACAGGGTGGCTCCGGAGGAAACTGATTTACGCAGCAGCCAAATCGCCCGCTCACAGCTTTAAGGCCAGCAGCTCACGAAGTAGCATGTCTGCTCACGGGACTCCACGGTTTAGAGGGAGCATTGGTTATGGGTTATCGTTCTCACCTGGGCAAGAAGGCCACTGAACACCAGCAGCCACAGGAGTCAGGTGAGCTTGTCCCTCCTCCCTCTCCCGCCAATCAAAACCTAGCTCTGTGTCTGGTGACCCTGACAACTCAACCCGCCCTGTTTGTCTCACTCACTAGATTGTGAAATATAAGCACGGCCAGATGCAACTTAGCTGGACCGTCTCAAAGCGTGCCTCCCCCAACCCCTCCGCCCAACTCGACGCTAGTCTTTTGGAACCCGACAAGGAGATCTTCGCACAGCTCTCGTTCCCACATCCTTCAAGCGTCCGCGATTGTCCGGCGGTGAAACCCGATCGGTGCACAATGTCGAAAAGAATGTCTTGGAATTGTTTCGTCCCCTTCTTCCAGCCCCGCCTTGGCCCACTCCTC
>NW_015163617.1:943452-948732 GCF_001447785.1 Gekko japonicus | reverse complement strand
TGACATTGAGAAGTCCGCATGGCCAGGTGTGCAAACTCCCTCTCTCCCCCTTGACACATCTTTGGCAGGGCACAGGGAGAACAAGGCAGGTAAGGTCAGGGTTACGAGAACGACAACAAAAGACGGCAAGGTGGATTTTCTTCTCCCTGTCACCGTTTTTGTTCTCTCGGTCACCTCGGCCGGCTCACGGTTCCACAATAGTATTGTTTACTACTGCAAACACTAACTGGTTTAATCAACCCAAGTTACAGCTGAGCACCCTGTTTGGTGTAGTGGTTAGGAGCATGGACTCTAATCTGGGAGAACCGGGTTTGATTCCCCACTCCTCCACTTGCAGCTGCTGGTGCGACCTTGGGTCAGCCACAAGTTCTCTCAGAGCTGTTCTCTCAAGGGCAGTTCATGAGAGAGCTCTCTCGGCCCCACCGGCCTCGAAGGGTGCCTGTTGTGTGGAGGGGAAGGAGAAGGGGATTGTCAGCCGCTGTGAGACTCCTTTGGGTAGTGAAAGGTGGGGTATAAATCCAATCTCTTCTTCTTCTTCTTCTTCAAGAGCAGTTCCTGTCAAGAGCTCTCTCAGCCCCACCCGCCTCACAGGGTGTCTGTTGTGGGGAGGGGAACATAAGAACATAAGAGACGCCAATGTTGGATCAGGCCAAAGGCCCATCCAGTCCAACACTCTGTGTCACACAGTGGCCAGAAATACCAGTGCCATCAGGAGGTCCAGCAGTGGGGCCAGGACATTAGAAGCCCTCCCACTGTTGACCCCCCCCCAAGCACCAAGAAGACAGAGCATCACTTGCCCCAGAGCCCCTAGCTATACCTTGTGGCTAATAGCCACTGATGGACCTCTGCTCCATATGCTTATCTAATTCCCTTTTGAAGCCGTCCATGCTTGTAGCACCCACCACTTCCTGTGGCAGTGAATTCCATGTGTTAATCACTCTTTGGGTGAAGAAGTACTTCCTTTTATCCGTTCTAACCCGACCGCTCTGCAGTTTCATGGAGTGCCCACGAGTTCTTGTATTGTGAGAAAGGGAGAAAAGTACCTCTTTCTTTACCTGCTCTTTCCCATGCATAATCTTATAAACCTCGATCATGTCACCCCTCAGTCGTCTTTTCTCCAAGCTAAAGAGCCCTAAGCGCTTTAACCTTTCCTCATAGGGAAAGTGTTCCAACCCTTTTATCATTCGAGTTGCCCTTTTCTGCACTTTTTCCAAAGCTATAATATCCTTTTTAAGGTGTGGTGCCCAGAACTGCACACAGTATTCCAAATGAGGTCTCACCATTGATTTATATAGGGGCATTATTATATTGGCTGATCTGTTTTCAATACCCTTCCTAATAATCCCCAGCATAGCATTGGCCTTCTTTATTGCAGTCACACACTGTCTCGACATTTTCAGTGAGTTATCCACTACAACTCCAAGATCTCTCTCTTGCTCAGTCTCTGCCAGTTCAGACCCCATCAATGTGTATTTATATTTAGGATTTTTGGCTCCAATGTGCATCACCTTGCACTTGGCCACATTGAACCCCATTTGCCATGTTGACGCCCACTTGCCCATCCTTGACAGATCCCCTTGGAGTGCCTCACAATCCTCACTGGTTTTCACCACCCTGAACAACTTTGTATCATCCGCAAATTTAGCCACTTCACTGCTTACTCCCATCTCCAAATCATTAATGAACAAGTTAAAAAGCAGTGGACCAAGTACTGATCCCTGCGGTACCCCACTGCTTACCACCCTCCACTGAGAAAATTGCCCACCTACACTCACTCTCTGTTTTCTATGAACTAGCCAGTTTTTTGTAAGCCGCTCTGAGACTCCTTTGGGTAGTGAAGGGCGGGGTATGAATCCAGTCTCCTTGTGCAGTTCCACAGGGCCTGTAAGACGAAGCTCTTCCACCAGGCGTATGTGTAGGAGCCGCCACTACCATCACTATTGTCCATCTTAACCTGGCCCTGGAAGAGGGAACATCAGTGGTTCCCGGAGCAGATGATGCTGAGGAACAAAGTAGTGGAAATAGAGCAGTGAAATACGCCATCTTGGGAAATAACATCTAGAGCACTTTATTTAGTAATTGGTTAATGTGATTTTATTTGTATTGTAGTGATCTTAAAAAATGATTTTAAATATGTTTTTATATTGGCGCATGCCTCTTTGTAAGCCGCCCTGAGCCCGCGTTGCGGGGAGGGCGGGGTATAAATTGAATTAAAAAAATAAATAAATAAATAAAATCTCCTCCTCTTCCTCCAGAGGGCAACTGTGTTGGTCTGTAGCAGAACAGCGAGATTCAAGTCCAGTAGCAATCTCACTATTTTCTCAGTCATTCCCAATTACAGCAACACACCGGAACCAAAGTAGCCTCTAAATAATGAACAAGTGTGTTCTCACATCACATGGTTCCTGACTAAAATGGCTAGATCTGAATCCGGTAGCAACTCAGAGATCAACAGGATTTTCAGGGTGTAAGCTTTTGAGAGGCAAAGCTCCTGGCAAAGGGCGATTCTGCATCTGGCATTCGCACCACATTTTCTCAACTGGGAGGAAAAGGTGCAGCTCAAAACTACATTCGGATACTCCGGGGCAACACCGTCCTGACTGCAAAGTCGCCCCTGAATGGCCATAAATCTATGCAGAAGGTACCCTAAAACCCGATGGTCAAAGAAAGTGAAAGCGGCACGCAGTGCAGAGGGTACCATAAAACCCGATGGTCAAAGAAAGTGAAAGCGGCACGCAGTGCAGAGGGTACCATAAAACCCGATGGTCAAAGAAAGTGAAAGCGGCACGCAGTGCAGAGGGTACCATAAAACCCGATGGTCAAAGAAAGTGAAAGCGGCACGCAGTGCAGAGGGTACCATAAAACCCGATGGTCAAAGAAAGTGAAAGCGGCACGCAGTGCAGAGGGTACCATAAAACCCGATGGTCAAAGAAAGTGAAAGCGGCACGCAGTGCAGAGGGTACCATAAAACCCGATGGTCAAAGAAAGTGAAAGCGGCACGCAGTGCAGAGGGTACCATAAAACCCGATGGTCAAAGAAAGTGAAAGCGGCACGCAGTGCAGAGGGTACCATAAAACCCGATGGTCAAAGAAAGTGAAAGCGGCACGCAGTGCAGAGGGTACCATAAAACCCGATGGTCAAAGAAAGTGAAAGGGGCACGCAGTGCAGAGGGTACCATACAACCCGATGGTCAAAGAAAGTGAAAGAGGCACGCAATGCAGAGGGGCCTTTCTGTTCCAAGGTGGGTTTGGTAAAACAACGGAGGGAGAAGCCAGTGCAGAATCACCCAAAGAGAGCCTTGACTCTTGAAAGCTTATACCTCCTCAAAATCTTGTTGGTCTAAAGGTGCTTACTGGACTTGAATCTAGCCACTCGGGAATTGATGTGAGAGCACACTGGTCGATTGTCTGGAGGCTACTTGAGTTCCGGTGTGTTACTGTAATTGAGAATGACCGAGAAAATAGTAACAGTTTGGTGTCGTCGTTAGAAGCGTGGACTCTAATCTGGGAGAACTGGGTTTGATCCCCCACTCCTCCAAATGCAGCTTCCGGCGTGACCTTGGGTCAGTCACAGTTCTCTCAGAGCTGTTCTCTCAAGGGCGGTTCTCGAGAGAGCTCTCTCAGCCCCACCTACCTCACAGGGTGTCTGTTGTGGGGAGGGGAAGGGGAAGGAAGAAGGAGAGATTAGATTTATACCCCGCCCTTCACTACCCAAAGGTGTCACAGAGCGGCTTACAAACTCCTTTCCCTTCCCCTCCCCACAACAGACACCCTGTGAGGTAGGCGGGGCGGAGAGAGCTCTTGACAGAAACTGCTCTTATCAGAACTACAGCTTGTCCAAGGTCACACCAGCAGGTGCAAGTGGAGGAGTGGGGAATCAAACCCGGTTCTCCCAGATTAGAGTCCGCACACTTAACCACTACACCAAACTGTCATCCGCCCTGAGTCTCCTTTGGGTAGTGAAGGGTGGGGTATAAATCTAATCTAATCTCATAACAGCAACAACAACAATAATAATAAATGGTGAAATAACACATCCTTGTCGAGAAGGCAACTGTGCTGAAGTTTTGGCAATATGTGAGAGGCAGTGTGACTGAATTCTAATGTGGCCTAGTGGTTGGAGTGTCAGGTCAGGGTCTGAGGGATCAAGGTTCTAATCCGTTCCCTGCTATGGACGCTTGCTGGGTGACCTTAGGCAAGTCTCCCACACTTTGTCTAACCTCAACCAGACAGTAATGGTTGGATATGGTATCTCTGCATGCAAAAGGATCTGGGAGGGAAAGGGTTAAGAGAATTCTCTACTCCCCTACACTTGGCAGTTGGCGCCACCTTCTCACTGGTTAGACATAGAATCATAGAATCATAGAATGTGAGAGTTGGAAGGGACCTTGCAGGTCATCTAGTCCAACCCCCTGCACTCTGCAGCAGCATAGCCGAAAGATAGCCCTACAACATACCCGAAAGATGGTCGTCCAGCCTCCGCATGAAAACGTCCAGTGAAGGAGCATCCACCACCTCCCAAGGCAGCCTGTTCCACTGCTCAACCACTCTTACAGTTAGGGAGTTTCTCCTGATATTCAGCCGGTATCGACTCCCTTGTAATTTGCACCCATTAGATCTAGTCTTGCAATCCGGAGCAAGGGAGAGTATTGAGCCTCTATAGCTGTTGCTTGCCTTCTGTTTAATCTAATATAGGACCTCTCTTCTCCTTCTCTCTCTTACCTGGGCTTGGAGCTGTAGCAACTTAACCTTTTTGGAAGTTACTCTGTTCACAATAAATGAAGTGTACCTACGTGACCATGTCATGTCAGACGAACTTCTGTTTTTCTAAGTAAAATTTCTTTCTCTTGTTACCACTGGAGTCAGGTCACCTTTGCAATTAGTCTGGACAACACTTCCCCCTTAACCAGGAAACGAAGCGGAACGGGGACCCTGTGTAAAGCTTTTGTGCTTCCAGGAAAAATGATTTTTAAAAACATTTAACTCAACAGAGATGCCTAAAGAGAAGCTTTGGAGATAACAGGTGGAGCCTGGGACATTGGGGGGCGGAGCCTACTGAGGTAGAGGCGGAGCCTAGAAGCACTTGATTTAAGGAGGAGAGCAGAGTCTGTGTTATACCTGAGGGGATCGGGGCTGGAGCCTGCCGAACCTGGCAGGTGGGGTATGAGGAAAACCAATTGCAAAGGATTTCAAGCAGGAAGAAGAAGAAGAGGAAGAGGGAGAGGAAGAGGAGGAGGAGGAGGAGGAGGAAGAGGAGGAAGAGGAGGAGGAGGAGGAGGAG
>NW_015163617.1:939331-943112 GCF_001447785.1 Gekko japonicus | reverse complement strand
GGAGTGAGCTCCCATCTCTAGTTCCAGCTCCTGCCAACCTAGCAGTTCGAAAGCAAGAAATTGCAAGTAGATAAATAGGTACCACTTCGGTGGGAAGGGAACAGCGTTCCGTGCGCCTTGGTGTTTAGTCATGCCGGCCACATGACCACGGAAACGTCTTCAGACAGCGCTGGCTCTTCGGCTTTGAAACGGAGATGAGCACCGCAACCCTAGAGTCGGATTCGACTGGCTTTCGAACAAGGGAACCTTTACCTTTACCTTTTAAGGGAGATTATCAAGAAGTCCCTCTCTGAGGGGCAATTCCCGAGGGCACTCAAGGAAGCAATGGTCTGCCCTCTCCTGAAAAAAACAACTCTGGATCTGGCCGAATTGGCCAACTATCGGCCGGTTTCCAGTTTGCCATGTTTGGGCAAAGTAATTGAGAGGGCGGTGGCAACACAGTTACAGAGCTTCCTGGATGATTCTTCCATTTTAGATCCCTTCCAGTCCGGCTTTCACCCGGGACCCGGGACGGAGACGGCGTTGGTTGACCTTACTGATGATGACCTACGGAGACATCTGGATCGGGGCGGTTCGGCTGCTGTTGGACCTGTCGGCTGCGTTCGACACAGTCGATCACCGGGTGCTGACCCACCGCCTTGCCAACGTGGGGATACGGGGGCTTGCCTTGCAGAGGCTTGCTTCCTTTCTCCAGGGTCGGGGACAAAGGGTGGTGCTTGGGGAACGGCAGTCCGGGAGGCACCCACTCGAGTGCGGTGTGCCTCGTGGGGCTGTGCTTTCCCCGATGCTATTTGACATCTACATGCGCCCCCTTGCCCAGGTTGCCCGGAGGTATGGGCTGGGGTGTCACCAGTATGCTGAAGATACCCAGCTGTATCTGATGTTGGGTGGCCAGTCAGGCTCCGCCTCGGAAGATCTGGACCGGGCGTTACAAGCCGTGGCTGGTTGGCTTAGGCTGAGTCGGCTGAAGCTAAACGTGGCGAAGACGGAGGTCCTGTACCTGAGTCGGGGCGGTGTGGAGATGGGGGTCCCGCTCCCGGCCTTCGACGGGGTGCCATTAGTGCCGGCGCCGGAGGTTAGCAGTTTGGGAGTGCTCCTGGATCCTTCCCTAACAATGGAGGCCCAGGTGGCAGCCACTGCCAAGTCAGCCTTTTACCACCTTCGGCTGATCAGGCAGCTGGTTCCCTTCCTCGACCACGACGACCTGGCGACAGTGACCCATGCGATGGTCACCTCGAGATTTGACTACTGTAACGCTGCCTACATGGGGCTGCCCTTGTTGCAAATCCGGAAGCTGCAGCTGGTGCAGAATGCCGCGGCCAGGCTTCTGATGGGCCTCCATAGATGGGAGCACATCTGGCCTGTGCTGAAGGCACTGCACTGGCTGCCAATAGCATACTGAATTTGCTTCAAGGTGCTGGTGCTCACCTTTAAAGCCCTATAAGGCATAGGCGTAATCTTCGTGGGGGCTGCGGGGCTTCAGCCCCCGCCGAAATTTTCAGGAAGCTGCTCAGCCTCCCCCGGGAGCCACCCTTGCTCCTAGCAAAGCAATGCCTCTGGCCCAGCCCCAGCCCCCCCCCGGGAAATTGGAAAGTCTACACCCTTGCTATAAGGCCAGGGTCAGACATACCTGAGGGACCGCCTTTCCCCACACATACCCCAGAGAGCACTACGGTCGGGGTCACAACATCAACTAATTATTCCAGGACCTAAGGATGCCAGGCTCACTGCTACTAGGGCCAGGGCCTTTTCAGGGGCGGCTCCTTACTGGTGGAATGAGCTCCCAGAGGAGATGAGGGCCCTGCAGGACCTTGAACAGTTCTGCAGGGCCTGCAAGACGGAGCTCTTCCACCAGGCTTTCAACAAGGAGCTGCCCACCACTACCACCAACAACTACCATCAGTGAGATATTAAAGAAATGGTATTTAGCAGAGATAAAATAGTCCAGCAGAGCCAGAGTAAAATAATTCAGACTGAGAGTCCATGTGTGATTAAAATATAAAGGTTTTTTACTAAATTCTAGCATGGGGAAGGGTAACTGGGATGAAAATAACAACAGAGCAAAACATACTACATCCTTACTGTACAAAGACAAAACTAGAAGAGAAAGATTATGGCTACTCTTACTTCTTCTTCAGAACACCAGAACAAAGACGGGAAGAGAAGCCATAAAATGCTAATACACATTGACACTTTAGTCCCAATCAAATTCCTGGATCAGGGAGAAAATTCCCGGGCATCCTACAGCTAAAGAACATTGGTTACATGAGAAACATGTGACTTCCTGTGAGTAACATAAACAAACATTTAACCCCAGATATACTGAGTGTTTTCAACTTGTAATACCCAACAGTAACGCCTGCAGTGGTGGGATGGCCCTGAATTGTGATCGAGCCACAGCATCGTGGGAGACCGATATACCGCTGAGTTGGGACTGCAAGACTATATCTAATAGAACACCATCTTAATCCATTGAGGAATATCAACTGCAAGCACTTTAATTGTTTGTAAGATTTTAACTTGTTTTAAAATGTTTTATGTCGACCGGACACATTGTGTCCGTGAATGGGAACCACCTTGAGCCTGTCAAGGGAGGGAAGGATATAAATATAATAAAATAAATAAATCAATAAGAAGAGGAGGAGGAGATTGGATTTATATCCCGCCCTTCACTACCCAACGGTGTCTCAGAGCGGCTTACAAACTCCTTTCCCTTCCCCTCCCCACAACAGACACCCTGTGAGGTAGAAGAAGAAGAGATTGGATTTATACCCCGCCCTTCACTACCCAAGGGAGTCTCAGAGCGGCTTACAAATTCCTTTCCCTTCCCCTCCCCACAACAGGCACCCTGTGAGGCAGGTGGGGCTGAGAGAGCTCTTTCAAGAACTGCCCTTTCAAGGACAGCTCTGACAGAACTATGGCTTGCCCAAGGTCATCCAGCAGGTGTAAGTGGAGGAGTGGGGAATCAAACCTGGTTCTTCCAGATTAAAGTCCGCGCACCTAACCACTACACCACACTGGCTTGAAATAGTGTAGGCCTTGATTCTGACGCATCACTCGAAGATTTTTACCCTGCTCCCGGGGACTCAGGAGTTACAACTCTGAAATGCAGTGTTGTACTCTTGAGACTTGGTGAACCTCTCCATAAAACTGGAGGAAAGCAGTCCAGGAAGAGACTGCTTTATAGTGACTACAGGCAGGGTCTTTTCAGTGGTGGCCCCTGGCCTCAGGAATACCCTCTTCCCTTGTGGCATGCCTGGGGCCTCCCTTACCTTTTTTTCAGTGCCAGGTCAAAAGTACACATCTATTTACCCAGGCTTTTAATTGGGGGGGGTGTTATCCTACTGGCATTTGTTTTTAATTGCCTGCTTCTGTTTTGGGGATCGTTTTTCATGCTGTTTATGTCCAAAGGCTTTTAAAAAAAAATATTGTGATGTTCTTTTAATCGGTGAACCGCCCCCAGCAGGACTCTGAAGAGGTGGCATAGAAATATCCTAAAAAAATAAAAGAAATATGTGGCTTCATCCAATACTAGGTAATATGACCCTACTTAGATCCCATTGGCGTTTTAATTAGTGCACCATTTAAATTAATCTCCAGCTTTGTTCATATAATGAATGCCCTGCTTTTCATCTGCTCTCAGGCTTTTAAGGGACCAGGAGGAGCCACATGGGGTTATAGAGACATTTGATGAATTACTTTTTTGTTTTTAAAAGAAATCAGTTGGGGGGGGTTCCCCTGTCCAAGAACATGAAATAACCGGGTGGTGTCGTGGTTAGAC
>NW_015163617.1:923124-939091 GCF_001447785.1 Gekko japonicus | reverse complement strand
AAACTCTATGGTTTTCCCTTGTACGGCCGTGGCCCCGCCCCCAGCGTGCCTGGCGTCCTCTCGTCACTTTTGGGTGGTGCGCACGCACACACAAGATGCCAGTCGGCAGCCCCCCGCTCCCGGCGAAGATACACTTGGCAACCCTACTTCTCCCCCATCCCCAGCACCGACGGCGAGGCCCACACGACTCCCAGCCGCCAGGCCCACCAAGCTTTCTCCCCCCCCCGGCACCGACAGCGAGGCCCGGGCCTGCCAAGCCTTCTCCCCCGCTTTCCCGGCACCAACGGCGAGGCCCTTGTGCCTCCCAGCCACCAGGCCCGCCAAGCATTCTCTCCCGGCCTCCCCCCCCCGCAACGGCAAGGAGGCACAGTTACTAGTGCATTCTCTGCGTATGTGCAGGGAACGCACTTTTACTTTGGGGGGGGGGATTTAAGTATTTTCCCTATAGTTTTTTCTACATTTCAGATTTTTCTGCACCCCTGGGAAGTGCCCCAAGTGTGCAGGAAAATCGCTTTGCCCCTTAGGTGCTCCAGATGTGTGGATTTAGAGATCTGCATGCAGAGGGGACCTTGGCTATCCGATATATAGAAGACCTAGAAATAATGCCCGTTGCGGAAATAAATACAACGGGATCTAGAAAGAGGCTCTGGGAGAATGCTCTGGCTTCGGGCAAACAGTGTCAGTTTCCTGTGGCGACCTCAGCAGGGTTTAATGACAGAGTCCACTGTTTTCTCCAGAGGGACTGATCTCTGCTACCTGAAGAGCATTTGTATGTTTGAGTTATCTGTAGCCCTCACCTGGAGAGTGGTAACCATTGTTACCCATTCTCCTCTCCCCTATGAGGTATGTTATGCAACTGAAAATTCCAACTGCCTTGCGGGGGGGGGGGAGTTTGAGGTGTGGAATGGACTGAAGTCCAATCAGCTTCCATATGCAAAAGACCAGGTTGTCGCAGCAGTTGTGGTGTGGGCGGGACCTGGGCTTTGCCTTCTGATTGGTGGTGATATATGCTGAGGAGCAGTGCCATCAGCCGTACACTAAGGGAGTGCATTTTAGAATTAGAACTTTGGCACCCACTATTCAATTATATATAAGGAGAGATAGGCTCAGCTAGACCAGGAGTCCCCCAACCTTTTTTAGTCTGTGAGCACCTTTGGAATCCTGGCACTGCGTGGCAGGAGCAGCCACAAAATGGCTGCCACGAAATGGCTGCCATAAGAGGCAGAGCTTAGCCACAAAGGGATCGCCAGTTCGCCACCGCTTAACTCCACTCGCGGTGAGATCCTTGTGCTGTGATGGACGCCGCTGCCCGGGCAACTTTTTCAAAAATCTGCCCAGCCCATCAAATCCCCACTAGCCAATCAGAAGCCTTGCTGGGCAGAAGACCCACCTGGCTCCACCCACATGTTCTGTGACAAGAGTTTCCAACCTTCAGGTGTTAAAAAAGAGTCATGGGGGAACAGGCAGCTTCAGCTCGGCGTATCTGCCAGGATGTTTTGGCTCCTACAGTAAACCAGACCTGAAGAAGTTTTCGAAACGTGAGGCTTACCTGGGACAGGCATCGGCTTGGTGATCTTTGTACTGAGGGCCACCTGCCTGAATGTTGTCTACATGCAGTGGCTCCTTCTCAAGTATTTTGGAAGCCTCAGCATTATACAATAAAATGGACATTCAGTCTTTAATTATTTGCTTTTGGGACTTAGAGTTTATGCCCATGGCATCGATCACTTAGTGCCTGTGAGCAGTGTTCCCTCTAAGCTGACTTACTGTGAGCTAGCTCACAGTTCTTTAGTCTCCGGCGCACACCTTTTTTCTCTCAGCTCAGGAAGGATGGCCCCGGAGCAAACTCATTGATGCAGCAGCCAAATTGTGTGCTTACAACTTCAATGCCAGGAGCTCACAAGGTAGAATTTTTGCTCACAAGACTCCACAGCTTAGAGGGAACATTGCCTGGGAGCGCTAGCACCTGTACCAATGATCGAGTGCCGGCTAGCAGAGGAAAAACAGCACATTGTTACTTTAAATTCGATTGAATGCCTGTGAGTGCTATTTTGCACATCTTAGCTGTTACCACCAGCGTTTGGCTGTTACACTGACGTATGTTTATAGGTGTGAAAGGTGACACTAATCCGTTATAAAAATGTATTTAATTTATTATAGTTTGCAATGGTTTATCTCAGCATTCGTTGTTGTTGTTGTTCAGTCGCACAGTCGAGTCCAACTCTTTGCGACCCCCTGGACCAGATCCCGCCAGGCCTTCTGGTCTTCCGCTGTCCTCTGAAACTTGTTAATTTCATGTTTGTTGCATCTCTGACACTGTCTAACCATCTCATCCTTTTCCGTCCCGTCTTCTTTGACCTTCAATCTTTCCCAGCCTCAGGGTCTTCTCCAGTGAGGGCTCCCTTCTCATTTGTTGGCCAAAGTCTTTGAGCTTCAGTTTCATTATCTGGCCTTCCAGGGAACAGTCAGGGTTGATTTCTTTTAGGATTGACTGATTCGATCTTCTTGCAGTCCAAGGGACTCTCAAGAGTCTCCTCCAGCACCATAGTTCAAAAGAATCTATTCTTCGGCGCTCAGCCTTCCTTATAGTCCAACTCTCGCAGCCATACATGACTACTGGGAATACCATTGCTTTGACCATGCGGACTTTTGTTGGCAGGGTGATGTCTCTACTTTTTATCATGCTGTTTAAGTTCACCATCGCTTTCCTCCCAAGGAGCAGGCGTCTTTTAATTTCATGGCTGCTGTCACCGTCTGCGGTGATCTGGGATCCCAGGAACGTTAAGTTTGTCACTACTTCCACAACTTCCCCTTCTATTTGCCAAGGAGTGATGGGGCCGGATGCCATGATCTTAGTTTTTTTGATGTTGAACTTCAAGCCCACTTTTGTGCTCTCCTCTTTGACCCTGAGCAAGAGGCTCTTTAGGTCCTCTTCACTTTCTGCCATTAGAGTGGTATTGTCTGCATATCTGAGGGCTGAGGGTGAAAGAGGAGAGTGCAAAATTTGGCTTGAAACTCAACATAACCCCCCCCCCCTAAGATCATGGCACCTGGCCCTATCACTCCTTGACAAACAGAAGGGGACGTCATGGTAGCAGTGGCAGAATTCACATTCCTGGGATCCAACATCACTGCAGACGGTGACAGCAGCCATGAGATTAAAAGACGCCTGCTCCTTGGGAGAAAAGCGATGGCGAACCTTGACAGCATAATAAAAAGTAGAGACATCACCCTGCCAACAAAAGTCCATATGGTCAAAGTGACCGTATTCTCAGTAGTCATGTATGGCTGCGAGAGTTGGACCATAAGGAAGGCCGAGCGCCAAAGAATAGATGTGTTTGAATTATGGTGCTGGAGAAGACTCTTGAGGGTCCCTTGGACTGCAAGGAGATCCAATCAGTCAATCCTAAAGGAAATCAACCCTGACTGTTCCCTGGGAGGCCGGATACTGAAGCTGAAGCTCAAAGACTTTGGCCACCAGATGAGAAGGGAGCACTCCCTGGAGGAGACCCTGATGCTGGGAAAGACTGAAGGTCAAAGAAGAAGGGGACAGCAAAGGATGGGATGGTCAGACAGTGTTATCGATGCAACAAACATGAAGTCGAGCAAACTCCGGAGGATGACGGAAGACAGGAGGGCCTGGCGTGATGTGGTCCAGGGGGTCGCAAAGAGTTGGACTCGACTGTGCAACTGAAGAACAACAACAGAAGGTGTTGACTGGAGATCTCCAGGGATTACAACTGATCTCCGGATGACAGAGATCAGATCACCTGGAGAAAATGGCTTTTTCGGAAGGTGGACTCTATGGCATTAGACCCCATCGAAGCCCCTCCCCGAACCCCGCCCTCCTGAGGTTCCACCCCCAAAACCTCCAGGTGTTTCCCAACCCGGAGCTGGCAACCCTACATGACCCGAAACCGGAGACCGAAACAAACCATAGTTTCCTTAATACCTCTAAAGGCATTGCATACCTTTTCCTGGTGCCTCTGCTGACCGAAAATGATCGGCATGTAGTCCTGCTTAAATATACCCCTGGCAGCGGAGACACAAGAACATTGTCAAGAGCTCGACAATAAAGAGTTTGAGAACTTTGGAAAAAAATATGCACCCGCTTTGCAAACACATTCGCGGGATAAATGAATAGCTGTGGGTTTAGGCGGGGCGCTAAGACCTTCATTCAAACGCCCTCTGAAAAGAAAAACGCAGCAAGCTCAACTTTCACCACACCTGACCAACCCTTTGCCAGGGCAATCATTCCCACGTTCCTGAGAGGAGAAGCTCTCCGGAGAGATTGAATTGCTCACCTGGTTCTCCCATTGCTCTTTTCATCCATCGCAAGAAAGGTCCAGAGGTATCACCGCTGGGTTCCCGATTAGGTTACAGAACAAAACCAAAGTCGGATGAGGAAGCTAGAATGTGGACAGCTTCTTCTTCTTCTTTTTTGAAGCCCCCGGAGGGGATTTTTTTATCACTACAAAAAACTACAACAGAAAAAAAGGGGAGGGGGAAACTACACGTACAGGAGAAAGTAAAGAACCCACAACTATCTAAAAACCCAAGAGAGGAGATCCTCCCACAAGCTTAGCTACATCAAGTCTTTCATCATTGCTCTTTTTATGAACTGAGTCAAACATTTAAAACCTTTTACCCTCCACGTTTGTATTTAACTGCCCAATAACAGTACCCCCAATCATCCCCAAGAACCAAAGTTCTCAAAGGCACCATTCAGAGTCCTTCAGCCAGAGGTCATTTCGGGGGGGAACGCGGGGGAGTACACATGCCCCCTCCAGCCCTCATTCAGCCAGGAGGAGGCAGGAGAAGAGGGAGGGTAAGTTGCTTCCTCCCTGCCTCTCCCCAACCCGTGCCTGCCTGGGGCCAGGGAGGGCCTTTGCGGGGCTTCCTTGCATTCCCGCCGGCCTTGCAGGTCCACCGCCGGGCCCCTCATGGGGATCAGCAGTGGAGCTGCAAAGCCAGCGGTGGCGGCCGGCACCGTTGGGGGCGGGGTGTGTGGCCTTATGACACATTTCCGGTGATGTCAGGGGGTGTGGCCTTATGACACACTTCTGGTGATGTCAGGGGGTGTGGCATATGCTAATGAGTTATGCTAATGAGTTCCCCTGGCTCTTTTTCTACGAAAGGACCCCTGCCTTCAGCCTTTACTTCTTTTTCCCCCTTCTCTTCCGCAGGAATGTGGACAGCTTCTGTTATGTTTAGGGCTTGGGAAAGGACAAACAAATAGAAGGTGTGAACAGCACGGGGAAGGTGCTTTAGATGCAAGGGAAAGTCCCATTCAGAAGAAATGGGAGGTTTTCCTTCGCCCCTGCAATTGACTTTCGGGGAAACATAGGGCGATTCTGCATTGGCTTTTCCCTCCGTAGTTTTACCAAACCCACGTTGGACCAGAAATTCCTCTCAGCATCGCATGCTACTTTCACTTCTTTTGGGAGCCAGTTTGGTGTAGTGGTTAAGTGCACGGACTCTACTCTGGGAGAACCGGGTTTGATTCCCCACTCCTCCCCTTGCAGCTGCTGGATGACCTTGGGCAAGCCATAGTTCTCTCGGAGCTGTTATCTCAAGGAAGCGAAAATGGTGTGGGGTGTGGAGGCTACCATAAGACCCGAGGTTCAAAGGAAGCGAAAGTGGTGTGGGGTGTGGAGGGTACCATCAAATCTGACGATCAAAGGAAGTGAAAGCAGCATGCAATGCAGAGGGGAATTTCCGCTCCAACATGGGTTTCGTAAAACAACGGAGGAAAAAGCCAATGCAGAATCAGCCATAGTAAAATCCAGTTGGGAAGTGCATTGAAAGTGGATTGAAGCCGGATTATTTAGTCTGTGTGACTGCAGCCTAGGGCCCTTTCCGCCCATTCCTTTGAATTCATGTTCACCGTGGCATCCTCCAAGCAATTCTGCACTAAAATCGAGTTCAACCTTCTTCAGGGCTCGTTTTGTAGAAAAAGCCCAGCAGGAACTCATTAGCATAATAGGCCACACCCAACAGCAGGCACTCATTAGCATATTAGGCCACACCCTGACAGCACAGCTCATGAGCACATTAGGCCACACCCCCATGTTACCAGAAGTGTGGTCATCCAGCCACACCCACCTTTTGCTTCTTATTCCGTTTCCCTTGTTTGTTGTCAAAACCCAGGGCCTTTTTTTGTAGCAGGGACTCCTTTGCATGTTAGGCCACACACCCCTAATGTAGCCAATCCTAATGAGTTCCTGCTGTTGGGTGTGACCTATTATGCTAATGAGTTCCTGCTGGGCGTGGCCAACTCGGGAGCCAGCCGGAACTCCGTTCCTGTGTGTTCCTGCCCAAAAATAGCCCTGTTTTTAATCCAGGTTTCCCCCCCATTCTGCACTGAAATCGAGTTCAACCTTCTTTTTATCCCGGGATCCCTTCCCCCCCATTCTGCCTTTCATCATCCCCCCTTCAGTGGTCAGCCCGGTTTCAACCTGCTGGTGCCCCAGGTTATCTGGATGCTGTTTTGCTGTGGACTTAAATTGCCTCGACTGGAACGAGAAAATCCACAGTGGCAGGCCAACATGGAAAGGACCTAGGTTTCCCACTTGGCTGTCTTATATTCCCCACCCTGGAGAAATCGACACAACCCCAAGAGTGGCAGAGAGCCAGTCTGGTGTAGTGGTTAAGCGCACCGACTCTAATCTGGGAGAACTGGGTTTGATTCCTGTTGGGTGTTACAAGTTAAAATTACACTTCAGTGTATCTGGGGTTAAATGTTTGTTTGTGTTGTCACAGGAAGTCACATGTGTTTTATGTAGCCAATGTTACTTTAGAACCACAACCCTGGGAAAATCATCCCTGATCTAGGAGTTTCATTGGAAGCAAAGTGTCAAAGTGTTTTTGCATTTTATGGCTTCTCTTCCTCTCTTTGTTTGCTGTCCTCAAGAAGACGTGGAGGAGCCATTATCGCTCTCTTCTAGTCTTGTCGTTGTAGTGTAAAGATGTAGGGAATTTAGCTCTGTTGTTATTTTCTTCCCAGTTACCCTTCCCATGCTAGAATGTAGTAAAAACTTTCTATTTTAAACACACATGGACTCTGGGTCTGAATTATTTTACTCTGGCATTGCTAAGCTATTTTACCTCTGCTGAAAGCCAAGTTCTATTTTCCAAAACCCCAACAATTCCCCACTCCTCCACTTGCAGCTGCTGGATGACCTTGGGCAAGCCAAAGTTCTTTCAGTGCTGTTCTCTCAAGGACAGTTCTAGAAAGAGCTCTCTCAGCCCCACCTACCTCAAAGGGTGTCTGTTGTGGGGAGGGGAAGGGAAAGGAGTTTGTAAGCCGCTCTGAGACTCCTTCAGGTAGTGAAGGGCGGGGTATAAATCCAATCTCTTCTCTCTCCTTCTTCAGAACTTGAAAATGCGAACGCAGCCCCTGGAAAACTCCACTTCCCCAATCAGCCCTTTGCGAGGTCTACGGGGAGCCGGGGAGAGCTCCGCTTTCAGGGAGGTCCACAGAGAGGGTTCATTAACCCAATTAAGCAGGTGGCTCGAGAGAGGCCTCGCCGATCCTTACACCTTGCTAATGAAGGAGGTGGCTGAGGGCTCATCTCCTCCAAACAAGGAGCACTCCAGAAATGCCCCCAGCGTAGGAAACGGGGGGGGGGATTAATTAAGGGAAGAGGAGAAGAAGAGGAGGAGATGAGATTATCACCGAGGGAAGATTGGACACTGGGCAACTGTAACCCGACTGATTAGTCATTTATCTCTCTTTCCGAGGGACCCACGGCGGTGAGAGACGGAAGGCGGAAGGCGGGGAGGCCTCGCCCGCTGGAAAAGAAGTGGCCTTTGGGGGACGGGACCAATGTTCCCTCTAAGCTGTGAAGGCTTGTGAGCAAAAATTCTACTTTGTGAGCTACTGGCATAAAAGCTGTGAGCGAGTGATTTGGCTACTGCATGAATTAGTTTGCTCTGGAGCCCTCCTTCCTGAGCGGAGACAAAAATGTGTGAGCCAGAGGCTGAAAAACGGTGAGCTAGCTCACACTAACGCAACTTAGAGGGAACACTGGACGGGACGTGTGAAATGGAGCCAGGATCTTATCAGATGTTTCAGCTGATGGATGGATATTCCTGCCCCGGCTCAGTGCCAGAGAATATGACCTATAAGACTAAGCATAATTAGATATTTTGTATTTAAAGTTTATATATGTGTGTGTATATGTATAGATAAACAGACAGACAGACAGACAGACATTTCCTGCAGGAGCGCACAGGAGTGGAGCTCCGGCAGTAAAGAGCCCAGGGGGCGGGCACATGCAACAAGCCCCGCCCCCTGCTCCCAGCAGCCCTCAGTCAGAGCAAGAAGCAGCAAGGTAAGTTGCAGAGCTCCCCCCAGTCCAAAACAGTCCAGTGGCACCTTTAAGACCAAGTTTTATTCAGGTACAAGCTCTCCCTCCTCTGCGAGGACAGATCTGCACGTCCCCCCACCCCCAATAGCTAGCAATCCAAAACAGTCCAGTGGAGCCTGAGCGGTGGGTGTTGCCTTCTGACACACTTCCGGTGAGGTCAGGGTGTGTGGAATATGCAAATGAGTTATGCTAATGAGTTATGCTAATGAGCTCCTGCACCTCTTTTTCTACGAAATGACCCCTGCACACATATATATCTGTATGTGTATCCATATGTATATATGTGTGTATATACGTACATACATATATACATATAGAAGAAGAAGAGGAGGAGGAGGCGATTGGATTTATAACCCGCCTTTCACTACCCGAAGGAGTCTCAGAGCGGTTTACAATCTCCTTTTCCTCCGCCTCCCCACAACAGACACCCTGTGAGCAATGCTCCCCTTAAGCTGTGGAGTCTTGTGAGCAAAAATTCCGCTTTGTGAGCTACTGGCACTACAGTTGTGAGCGAGTGATTTGGCTGTTGTGTAAATTAGTTTGCTTTGGAGCCATCCTTCCTAAGATAAAAGGAAAATGTATGAGATGTTAAAAAACTGTGAGCTAGCTCGCACTAACTCAGCTTAGAGGGAACACTACCTGTGAGGTAGGTGGGGCTGAGAGAGCTCTTTCGAGGACTGCTCCGGAGAGAACAGCTCTGAGAGAACTTGTGACTGACCCAAGGTCACACCAGCAGCTGCATGTGAAGGCGTGGGGAATCATAGAATCATAGAATGTTAGAGTTGGAAGGGGCCTTGCAGGTCATCTAGTCCAACCCACTGCACTCTGCAGGAGCATAGCTGAAAGACAGCCCTACAACATACCCGAAAGATGGTCGCCCAGCCTCCGCTTGAAAACGTCCAGCAAAGGAGCATCCACCGCCTCCCAAGGCAGTCTGTCCCACTGCTCAGCCACTCTGACAGTTAGTAAATCTCTCCTGATATTTAGGCGGTAACGACTCCATTGTAATTTCCACCCATTAGATCTAGTCTTGCAATCCGGAGCAAGAGAGAATAGATCTGCTCCATCTTCTACATGACAGCCCTTCAGATATTTGAAGACTGCAATCATGTCCCCTCTAAGCCTCCTCCACATGCAGCTGCTGGTGTGACCTTGGGTCAGTCACAAGTTCTTTCAGAGCTGTTCTCTCAAGAGCAGTCCTTCGGAGAGCTCTCTCAGCCCCACCTACCTCACAGGGTGTCTGTTGTGGGGAGGGGAAGGAGTTTGTAAGCCACTCTGAGACTCCTTTGGGTAGTGAAGGGCGGGGTAGAAATCCAATCCAAACTCCTCCTCCTCCTCCTCTTCTCCTCCTCCTCCTCCTCCTCCTCCTGCTGCCAGATGCTTTAACTGGAGATGCCGGGGATTGAACTTGGGACCTTCTGCATGCCAAGCAGATGCTCCATCACTGAGCCACGGCCCCTCCCCTCTTATGTTTTTGACAGCTTTCCTTTGTTGGTTTCTACTCAGAGGTCTCCTGAATATTACTAGCATTATTAGGCCACAAATCATCTGTCTGTCTTTCAGGCGCTTGTGTTTAGAACAAAGGTACTCGGACCAACTTTCTGACAACTGAAAGAACAAACCAAAGCCAACTGTCGTCAAACTTGTCTCTCTAAATCCCATGGCAAAGCTAAGCTTCACTCACTTTTCCTTGCCAGGGGGAATTTGCGGTTTCACACAATGTTTCCGGACCGTCAGGGCCATCACTCACAGAGGAGGCTGACGAGGAAACCTAGATGCGCAAAGCACGTTTTCTCGTCTTTTCCTTGTTAAAAATTGCTTCATCGGCCCTACTGTACTAGAACTTGGGCAAAGATCATTTTTCTTCTGAAAGTTGGTGCAGGGGAGGGCTTATGCTATTGGAGAAGGAATTCTGTTTTCTCGATGAGATTGTCTATGGATTTCCTCGCCATCATTTTATGACTAAAACTTCCAAATCAGATACATTTCTCAAAATCTAGACATGAAACCAATGCTCCCTCTAAGCTGCGGAGCCGCCTCTAAGCTGTGTGCAAAACTTCTACTCTGTGAGCTTCTGGCATTAAAGTTGTGAGCGATCGATTTAGCTACTGCATCGATTTGGCTACTTTGCTCTGGAGCAAAGACAAAAATGTGTGAGCTGGAGGCTAAAAAACCATGAGCTAGCTCACACTAACTCAGCTTAGAGGGAGCACTGCATGACACCCACAAAGTTCTTGGTCATTGACGTCAAAAGTTTCTCTTTTTATTTTCATTGTTTTAAGCTAGAGATTCCTCGAGATTTGGGGGCAGAGCTTGGGAACGGCAGGGTTTGGGGACAGGCTCAAGTGGTTAAGACGCTGAACTGCAGGCTGTGGAAGGTCGGTAGTTCAGCAGTTCAAGACCCGGGTGCCGTGTGATGGAGTGAGCTCCCATCTCCAGTTCCAGCTCCTGCCAATCTAGCAGTTCGAAAGCAAGAAATTGCAAGTAGATAAACAGGGACCGCTTTGGTGGGAAGGTCACAACGTTCCGTGCGCCTTGGTGTTTAGTCACGCCGGCCACACGACCACGGAAATGTCTTCAGACAGCGCTGGCTCTTCGGCTTTGAAACGGAGATGAGCACCGCAACCCTAGAGTCGGACTCGACTGGCTTTCGAGCAAGGGAACCTTGACCTTTACCTTTATAATGCCACAGCGTCCACCTTCCAATGTGGCCATTTCCTCCAGGGGAACTGATCTCTGTCACCTTGGAATCAGTTGTCATAGCAGGAAACCTCCAGCTACCACCTGGAGGTTGGCAACTCTGGTCACAGCCGGCTTTCGGTGACCCAGTAGGTTTTTCAACACAAGTGGCAGACAGCGGTGGTTGCCTGCCTCTGTGTCACTACCCTGGGCTTCCTTGGTGGTCTCTCATCCAAACGATAACCGGCCAGAGACAACACCCTCCAAAACAGCCGTTTTCTCCATGGGACCAGAACTCTGTTGTCTGGGGATTAGCTGTAACACCAGGAGATCTCCAGGTGCCCACTGGAAGTTAGTAACCCTAATGGGAAGGCATACAAAGCCACTCTACAGCATACAGCCAATTCGGTGTCGTGGTTAAGTGCGTGGACTCTAATCTGGGAGAACGGGGTTTGATTCCCCACCTCCTCCACTTGCACCTGGCTGGATGACCTTGGGAAAGCCGTAGTTCTGATAAGAGCTGTCCTTGAAAAAGAGCAGTTTCTGTCAAGAGCTCTCTCAGCCCCACCGACCTCACAGGGTGTCTGTTGTGGGGAGGGGAGGGGAAAGGAGATTGTAAGCCGCTCTGAGACATCTTTGGGTAGTGAAGGGCGGGGTATAAATCCAATCTCTTCTCTTCTTCTTCTTCTTCTCCTGGGCTCTGCAAAAGGGGCAAAGGTTTTTTGTTGTTGTTGTTGTTCAGTCGAACAGTCGAGTCTGACTCTTCGCAACCCCATGGACCAAATCATGCCAGGCCTTCCTGTCCTCTGTCATCCTCCGGAGTTTGCTCAACTTCATGTACGTGGCCTCGATAACACTGTCTAGCCATCTCATCCTTTGCCGTCCCCGTCTTCTTTGACCTTCAGTCTTTCCCAGCATCAGGGTCTTCTCCAGGGAGTGCTCCCTTCTCATTGGGTGGCCAAAGTCTTTGAGCTTCAGCTTCAGGATCTCTGGCCTTCCAGGGAACAGTCAGGGTTGATTTCTTTTAGGATTGACTGATTTGATCTCCTTGCAGTCCAAGGGACTCTCAAGAGTCTTCTCCAGCACCAGGGGTCATTTCCCGCGGGAGCGCACAGGAGCGGAGCTCCGGAAGTAAGGAGCCCAGGGGGTGTTGCACATGCAGCAAATCCCACCCCCTGCTCCCAGCAGCCCTCAGTCGGGCCACAAGGAGCAAGAAGCAGCCAGGTAAGTTGCATAGCCCCCCCACCTTCAGGTACAAGCTCTCCCTCCTCTGTGAGGGCAGATCTGCATGTTCCCCCCACCCCCCATAGCTAGCAATCCGAAACAGTCCAGTGGCACCTTTAAGACCAAGTTTTATTCAGCTACACGCTCTCCCTCCTCTGTGAGGACCAGAGGTTATTTCGGGGGGGATCGCGGGGGATCGCAGTTGCCCTGGGTGAGGTACGGGGGCAGGGCACATGACGAAGCCCCGCCCCCTACTTCCGGCCGCCCCGCTTCCGGCCCTCATTCAGCCAGGAGGAGGCAGGAGGAGAGGGAGGGTAAGTTGCTTCCTCCCTGCCTCTCCCCACCCCTGCCTGCCTGGGGCCAGGGAGGGCCTTCGCGGGGCTTCCTTGCACTCCCGCCGGCCTTGCAGGTCCACCGCCGGGCCCCTACCGTTGGGGGCGGGGTGTGTGGCCTTATGACACACTTCCGGTGATGTCAGGGGTGTGGCATATGCTAATGAGTTATGCTAATGAGTTCCCCTAGCTCTTTTTCTACGAAACGACCCCTGGTGAGGACAGATCTGCACACTCCCCCCCCCCAATAGCTAGCAATCCAAAACAGTCCAGTGGAGCCTGAGCGGTGGGTGTTGCCTTCCGACACACTTCCGGTGAGGTCTGGGTGTGTAGCATATGCAAATGAGCTATGCTAATGAGATCCTGCACCTCTTTTTCTACGAAATGACCCCTGTCCAGTACCATAATTGGAAAGCATCTATTCTTTGGCACTCAGCCTTCCTTACGGTCCAACTCTCGCAGCCACACATTACTACTGGGAATACCGTCGCTTTCACCATGCGGACTTTTGTCGGCAGGGGGATGTCTCTACTTTTTATTATGCTGTCCAGGGTCGCCATCGCTTTCCTCCCGAGGAGCAGGTGTTAGCGGAGGCCTAAGTGGTCCAGAAGAACTCCCACTTCAGAGTCTCGCAGAACCAGTTTGTGGCAGGGAGTGGGGAGGAACCAGGGCTTTTTTTTGTAGAAAAAGCCCAGCAGGAACTCATTAGCATACTAGGCAGCATATTAGGCCACACACCCCATGCCTTCCCTTGGCTTGCCCGGGCGCCCTGCGGCTGTGGAGAGCCCGGGCAAGCCGGCCCTTGGACAGGCCCGGGAAGGCATGGGGAGGCATTTAAATGCCTCCCCGATCCTTCCAGGGGGGGGCCTTGCCTGCCCGCCTCTAAGTCAACGGGGGGTGTCGCTCTCCAGGCCTTACCTCCGTAGCCCACATGCAGAGGTTTTGGCTGTGGTGGGCATGGCCAACTCTGAAGCCACCCAGAACTCCGTTCCTGTGCGTTCCTGCCCAAAAATAGCCCTGGGAGGAACGCTTTTCCCTGAACTGAAACGGGGTCTTTGGATGACAAAAAAATGAAATTCAGTCACGTGGTTTTTACCCCCTCGCTATCTCCCCCCACCCACCCCCCCGCTCCATTCCTGACCTACTTGGCTGGTCTCCAGTTCCGTCTACGGAGAGGCAGCCGCACAGCTCCCGGAGAGGTATTCTTTTGTCGTGGAATGAGCACAGATTTCACAATCGGGCCTGCGCCCCGACTCTTTTTATTTGTGGATGCTGGTTATTGGGTTAAATGTGGAAGAATTATAATTTGCATTGGAAGCACGGAAGCCGTACGCCGTATCCCCCATCCTCCGTGTTTCCTGGGTAAGGGGGAAATGCCGTTCAAAGGAATTACAAAGATGACCTGGCTCCAACGGTAACAAGAGAAAGAAATGTTATGTACTAAAAAATAGAAGCACACCTGACACGACACATTCATGCAGCTAGTGCAGAATGCTGCGGCTGGGCTGTTGGTGGGTCTCCCTAGCAATGTTCCCTCTAAGCTGAGTTAGTACGAGCTAGCTCACAGTTTTTTAGCCTCCAGCTCACATATTGTTGTCTTAGCTCAGGAAGGAGGGCTCCAGAACAAACGAATGTATGCAGAAGCAAAATCACTTGCTCACAACTTTAATACCAGTAGTTCACAAAGTAGAATTTTTGCTCACAAGACTCCACAGCTTAGAGGGAACATTGCTCCCTAGATGGGAGCACATCCGGCCTGTGTTGAAAGCGCTGCACTGGCTGCCAATAGCGTACCGGGTTCACTTCAATGTGGAGATCAGGGCCCTGCGGGACCTTGTACAGTTCCGCAGGGCCTGTAAGACGGAGCTCTTCCGCCAGGCTTTCGACTAGGAGCCGCCACTACCACCACCACCACTAACGAACCCAGCTGATACCTGGGAACGGAGCGGCCCTATGATGATCGCACTTCAGTGCCGCAGCGGATCGGTACCGTTGAACTGGGATGGAGGCAACATCTATTCGATACCCTCTTGTTTAAACTTAAATTTAAGAGTAACAGCATCGAGCACTTTATGCAATGTTTGGTTATTTATTCTGTATTATCCAGTTTTCATTGGTTTTGTGTATTGGCACTTGGTGCCCCATGTGTTAGCCGCCCTGAGCCCACTAGTGGGGAGGGCGGGGTGGGTGGGTAGAAATTTAAATAAATAAATAAATAAATAAATAGAACCATGGCATCACAGAGCTGGAAGGGATCTCCAGGGTCATCTAGTACAACCCCCTGCACAAGGCATTTCATGTAGGTGCATTTAACTTATTGCAAATAGATGAACTTCCAAGAAGGTTAACTCGATAAAGCTCCAAGCCCAGGTAAGAGAGAGAAGAAGAAGCTGCCTCGGGAGGTGGTGAGCTTTCCCTCCCTGGCAGTCTTCAAGCGGCGGCCGGACAAATGCTTGTCAGGGATGCTCTAGGCTGGTCCTGCATTGAGCAGGGGGCTGGACTAGATGGTCTCTCTTGGCCCTTCCAACTCTGTGAGTCTATGAGGAATTTCAGACAGACGATATAATCCGGATGAGGAACGGTTCTCAAACGGTTTCTGGTCTGTCATTTCAGACAGAACCGTTTTAGAACCGGTTCCCTACCGGAATATATTTGTAATTTCAGACACAAACGCTTCTGTCCCATTTAGGAAACAGGGCTAAAGCGTTTTACCTGTAAACCGCTTCCAAGTAGTCTTCAGTTTCCTCTCCCGGTTCCGATGTGCTTTTCCCCACCGTTTTTCACCCATGCGGGCGATCTCCGGCTTTTTTTTAAAAAAATGTTTGCTTTATAGCACTATAACGCTATAACGGAACAGCAGTATATCAATCCCATTGGAATGCCTGGAGTGTTTTGTTATAGCGCTATAGCATTATAAAGCGAACATTAAAAAAAAAGCTGGAGATTGCCCGTGCGGGCAAAAAATGGCAGGGAAAAAGCGATGCAGCAAAAAATGGCATGAAAAAAGCGATGCAGTCTGAAATGGCAAACCGCTTCAGATCCAGCTCTTTACCGGAAGGGGAAAGCCATGTGTGAAATGGCAGCCCTATACCGGTTTACTCCATGACGGATCAAAAACAGCTTCAAAACGGGTTAAAAAGGGTAATGTGAAATTCCTCAATGATTCTGAGAGTCCTAGCCTTTGGCCTGATCCAACATTGGCCTCTCTTCTGTTATGTTCTTATGCCTCTCAAATAAAGAGAGAAGCATTTCTCTGTTAAACTTGCCACGTGGCTCTGCGTGTCTTTGTAAGCTGAGTGGCCTGGAAAAGTGACGCTGCTGCATTTGTAGCTTTATTTTAAGCACTCTGCTAACTAGTGG
>NW_015163617.1:920814-922921 GCF_001447785.1 Gekko japonicus | reverse complement strand
CGGGGTATAAATCCAATCTCTTCTTCTTCTTCTTCTACCTCACAGGGTGTCTGTTGTGGGGAGGGGAAGGGAAAGGAGTTTGTAAGCCGCTCTGAGACTCCTTTGGGTAGTGAAGAGCTGGGTATAAATCCAATTTCTTCTTCTTCTTTTACCTCACAGGGTGCCTGTTGTGGGAAGGGGAAGGGAAAGGAGTTTGAAAGTCGCTCTGAGCCTCCTTCGGGTAGTGAAGGGTGGGGTATAAATCCAATCTCCTCTTCTTCTTTTACCTCGCAGGGTGTCTGTTGTGGGGAGGGGAAGGGAAAGGAGTTTTTAAGCCGCTCTGAGACTCCCTTGGGTAGTGAAGGGCGGGGTATAAATCCAATCTCTTCTTCTTCTTCTTCTACCTCACAGGGTGTCTGTTGTGGGGCGGGGGAGGGAAAGGAGTTTGTAAGCCGCTCTGAGACTTCTCTTCTTCTTCTTCTACCTCACAGGGGTGTCTGTTGTGGGGAGGGGAAGGGAAAGGAGTTTGTAAGCCCCACTGAGACTCCTTTGGGTAGTGAAGGGCCCGGTGGGGTATAAATCCAATCTCCTCCTCCTCCTCCTCTCCTCCTCCTCCTCCTCCTCCTCCTCCTCCTCCTCCTCCTCTTCTTCTTCTTCTTCTTCTTCTTCTTCTTCTTCATCTTCTACCTCACAGGGGTGTCTGTTGTGGGGAGGGGAAGGGAAAGGAGTTTGTGAGCCGCTCTGAGACTCCTTTGGGTAGTGAAAGGTGGGGTATAAATCCGATCTCTTCTTCCTCCTCCTCCTCCCCCTCCTCCTCCTCTTCTTCTTCCCCAACCCAGACCTTGCGTTCCCCAGGCTCCAGCCCTGAAACTCCAGGAATTTCTCTACCCTGAGTTGGCAACCCTCAGCCCTGGCCCTCATTTTCTGCTATCTGATTTCAGGCCATCAAATCCCTCTCCCTATTTTCAACCTCAGTGCATACCTTATTAAAATGCTGTCGCGCTTGGCGTTAAAAACCGGCCTTCTTCAAGGTTCACCTCCCTCTTGAAAGTCTTTGGGGGGGGTCAGATGGCCAGGAGGTGATGAAAGCTCAGTCCGATCTCAGGGGAGGGACGTCCGGAGCCATTTTTCTAGAGCTCGTGCCTGTGAACGAGAACCCCCCCCCCCCAGCCCTCAGGCGCCCTGTAGCACAGCCTGCTATTGCACAGATTGGAATATTTCACATCTGCTGACGGATAACAGATATGTGGGGCCTTTTGGAGTCTCTGCAATGGTGGTGGGAAAGTTCTGTCAAGTCGTAGCGCGGGCTCCCAGCTCTGGGTTGGGAAATAGTGGGAGATTTGGAGGGGGGAAGCCCCCGGAGGGTGGAGATTGGGAAGGGGAGGGACCACGACGGATCAGTTTGGTCTGTTTGGTGTCGTGGTTAAGTGTGTGGACTCTAATCTGGGAGAACCGGGTTCGATTCCCCACTCCTCCACTTGCAGCTGCTGGATGACCTTGGACAAGCCGTAGCTCTGATAAGAGCTGTCCTTGAAAAAGAGCTGTTTCTGTCAGAGCTCTCTCAGCCCCACCTACTTCACAGGGTGCCTGTTATGTTTGTCAGCCGCTCTGAGACTCCTTTGGGTAGTGAAGGACGGGGTACAAATCCAATCTCTTCTTCTTCTTCTTTTACCTCACAGGGAGTCTGTTGTGGGGAGGGGAAGGGAAAGGAGTTTGTAAGCTGCTCTGAGACACCCTTGGGTAGTGAAAGGCGGGGTATAAATCCAATCTCTTTTCTTCTTCTTCTACCTTACAGGATGTCTGTTGTGGGGAGGGGAAGGGAGAGGAGTTAGTAAGGTGCTCTGAGACTCCTTTGGGTAGTGAAGGGCGGGGTATAAATCCAATCTCTTCTTCTTCTTTTACCTCACATGGTGTCTGTTGTGGGGAGGCAAAGGAGTTTGTAAGGTGCTCTGAGACTCCTCTGGGTAGTGAAGGGTGGGGTATAAATCCAATCTCTTCTTCTTCTTCTTTTACCTCACAGAGTGTCTGTTGTGGGGAGGGGAAGGGAAAGGAGTTTGTAAGGTGCTCTGAGACTCCTTTGGGTATTGAAGGGTGGGGTATAAATCCAATCTCTTCTTCTTCTTCTTCT
>NW_015163617.1:920386-920528 GCF_001447785.1 Gekko japonicus | reverse complement strand
TGGGCAGAGGTGGTTGCCTGCCTCGGTGTAGGAAGCCTGGACTTCCCCGGTGGCCTCCCATCCAAGCGATAACCAGCGCTGACCAGTGCTCCCTCTAAGCGGTGGCGCAGGCGGTTAAACGCCTGCTGCCAACATCTGGTAA
>NW_015163617.1:845373-919360 GCF_001447785.1 Gekko japonicus | reverse complement strand
AGGTAGCCCCGACCCCTGTAAACATGTGGCCTTAGTTAGGGATAATTTGGAACTGTGTAAACCGCTCAGAGACCCTTCGGGGTTTGGAGCGGTATAGAAATCTAAAGTATAAATAAATAAATAAATAAATAAATAAATAAATAAAGCTGTGGGGTCTTGCGAGCAAAAATCCCACTTGGTGAGCTACCGGTCATTCGAGTGGCGAGCAAGCGGTTTGGCCGCTGCATAAATCGGTTTGCTCTGGAGCCGTCCCTTCCCAGGCTGAGATGAAAACGTGTGAGCCGGAGACTAAAAAGCTGTGAGCTGGCTCACACTGACTTGGCTGGGAGGGAACGCTGGCGCTGACCATCCCTCGCTTCTGAGACGGTGAGACCAAGATCCGAGTCCTACCCAGGCCTGACCCTGCTTAGCTTCTGAGATGGGAAGAGATCGGGCTGGCCGGGACCATCCAGGCTATCTGCTGTATCAGTCACCAAAAGAACAATGGTTTTCCTGGTTTTATGGATAAATGCAAAAGCCAGCAGGGGCTGCGTCACAACAGCAGAGCACATGTGTTCATTGCAGAAGCATCTGGATTTAGTTTGGATGCTGAACCCCAGGGGTTATTTTCTGCTGGAGCACACAGGAGCGGCGCTCCGGCAGTAAGGAGCCCAGGGGGCGGGCACATGCAACAAGCCCCACCCCTTGCTCCCAGCAGCCCTCGGTCAGAGCAAGAAGCAGCCAGGTAAGTTGCAGAGGGGCCCCCTGACCCAAAACAGTCCAGTGGCACCTTTAAGACCAAGTTTTATTCAGGTACAAGCTCTCCCTCCACTATGAGGACAGATCTGCATGTCTCCCCCCCCCCGATAGCTAGCAATCCAGAACAGTCCAGTGGACTCCACGTTTTGACGACTCTCTGGCTCTTGGTCCTCAGCTCTGCACCCTGACATTCGACACTCGCTTCTCTGAACTCTGACCCTTGGTAACGCTCTGACTACAGCTTGACTTTGTGTATTGGGACGCTGGCTCTGCTTGTTTTTGATCTTTCTGGCTTTGACTCATGGACCGAACTGTAAACTCTCCCTCTCTGCCCCACCCCCTGGCTCTGTCGTGACACTACCAAACCTTTGACAGAAAATATCCCCGCATGTCCTCTCAAGGGGCAGCAAACATTTGGTTAACATTCGGGAAACGGTCGAACAGCCCATGTTTGTCGAGTGATTCTCTGACGCCGAAACTCACCGAGGAAGATTCGGGAAGCAAATTCATTCCGGATTTCCATTCCCCCTTCCACCCTTTCCCCTCAGCAACTGTATCATAATCCTCCTTGTCTCCCCCGGCTGAATCCTGTTGTTTTTGTAGGGGGAAACAATAGGCCTGCAGATTAAGGCTACATTCTCCAGTCCTAGGAGCACAGTGGGATTTGGGGGAAAACTCATATCAATCCTATCAATTCCTGGCATCCCTCCTCCTCTACTCCTGGTAATTAATCTTTTCATGAATCGCGGCCACATTTAGAGCCATTTCATTAAGGTTTCTTCCCCTTTTTACGTAACCCGCTTGCTAGGGCTCACATCTGCTCCATCCGCCAGGAGAGGTCACTCCGAGGAGATGGCCTCGGCCCCCACGTTCCCCGCCCCCACCACCCTCACTTGTTTTCCTCATTGCCGGACACACATCCAGATCGACACATTTATGTAACCGCCCTGCCCACACGCCAGGGAAGCCACCGCTCCCAAAGCCGATGGTGCTGAAAAGAATAAGGTCCTTTCCGCACTTGGATCATGTCCCTGGTTTTATCAGCGTTGAACGCGTGACACAATACCTTGTGTTTATCCCTGGTTATTTATTTATTTATTATTTATTCTTTGGATTTGTATCCCGCCCTCCCCAAAGGCTCAGGGCGGCTAACGGAGGCATAAATGCCTAATAAAAACAATAAGAACTATATAAAAATACAATACACTATACAACATAATACAATTAATAAAATATTGCTGCTTCACTATTCACTCCAATTCCTAAAATCAAGATGGTGTTCTAGAGATGTTATAATAATACATCGACCGTATATGTCCCCACAATCCTATCATCCCCAGGTACGTCTCGCACCCCCGATGGTACCCGCACCAGCGGTGGTAAGGGTGCAGTGATGAAAAAAGCGTTGGTGGAATAATGGTGGTGGCGGCGGCTCCTACTCGAAAGCCTGGTGGAAGAGCTCCGTTTTACAGGCCCTGCGGATCTGCCCAAGGTCCTGCAGGGCCCGGATCTCTTCTGGGAGCTCATTCCACCAGGTAGGAGCCGCCACCGAAAACGCCCTGGCCCTGGCCACAGCGAGTTTGATGTTCCTGGGGCCTGGAATATCCAGGAGATTTTGGGTCCCCGACCGTAGTGCCCTTGGGGGAACATACGGGGAGACATCCGTTTATCCCGGGACAAGTGTGGGGCGAAACCGGGTTGACCTCAATGTAACGTGGAAACAAAAAAACCCCGAGATAATTACAGGAGTGAACTTGAGTGTAGTGTAGAATGTAAGTTCAGGGACAGGGTTGGACCAGGATTTAAGGTCTAGTGCGGAATCACCCTTTGTCTGGAAGTAGTCTGGAATGGGTTCTCAAACGCAGGATAGTCTCCCCCACATGGTTCCTGATTTTGCCTTAGCTCCCTACCCCAACCTTGCTAAGCTTACAAAACCACCTGAGCAGGGGTCATTTCGTAGAAAAAGAGGTGCAGGAGCTCATTAGCATAACTCATTAGCATAACTTATTTGCATATGCCACACCCCCTGACCTCACCGGAAGTGTGTCAGAAGGCAACACCCACCGCTCAGGCTCCACTGGACTGTTTTGGATTGCTAGCTATTGGGGGGGGGACGTGCAGGTCTGTCCTCGCAGAGGAGGGAGAGCTTGTACCTGAATAAAACTTGGTCTTAAAGGTGCCACTGGACTGTTTTGTGCAGATCTGTCCTCGCAGAGGCGGGAGAGCTTGTACCTGAATAAAACTTGGTCTTAAAGGTGCCACTGGACTGTTTTGTGCAGATCTGTCCTCGCAGAGGCGGGAGAGCTTGTACCTGAATAAAACTTGGTCTTAAAGGTGCCACTGGACTGTTTTGTGCAGATCTGTCCTCGCAGAGGAGGGAGAGCTTGTACCTGAATAAAACCTGGACTGTTTTTGGCCGGGAGGCTGGGAGGAGCTCTGCAGCTTACCTGGCTGCTTCTTGCTCTGACTGAGGGCTGCTGGGAGCAGGCGGTGGGGCTTGTTGCATGTGCCCGCCCCCTGGGCTCTTTGCTGCCGGAGCTCGGCTCCTGTGCGCTCCTGCAGGAAATGACCCCTGCACATGAGTATGTGTGTGTTTACGGCGACTTACGGTGACCCTGCAAATTGATGTCCTCCAAAACACCCTTTCATCAACAGCCATTCTCAGGTCTTGCAGACGTAGGGCCGCTGTGGCTTTCTTGACTGAGTCCATCCATCTCATGTTGGGTTTTCCTCTTTTCCTGCCACCAGCCCCGTAGCCAGAAAGTTTTGACTGGTGGGGCAGGGGCCAGAGCGCTGGGACGTGTGGGGTGGGGGTGATGGAAAGAGAGAGAAGGAAGGCATGCCTTTTCTCTCTCTCTCTCTCTCCTTCCCCAGTCCCTTCCCCCCGCAGCGGCAGGGAGGCTGGGGAAGGAAAGGGAAGCTGCCCCGCCGCTTCTGGTCAGTTTCACTCCCCTCTGATCAGCTGTTAAACCTAACAGCTGATATGGGGGGGTGAAACTGACCAGAAGCGGCAGGGCGGCTTCCCTTTCTTTCCCCAGCCTCCCTGCCGCTGCGGGGGGGGCGAGGCACACCCGGGTGGGGCAGGGCTTGTCTGTGGTGGGGCTCTGCCCCCAAATGCCCCACTATAGCTACAGGCCTGCCTGCTGCCGTCAACTTTGCCTGGCATGGTTGTCTTTTCTAGAGACTCTTGCCTTCTTGTAACACGACCAAAGTTGCTGCCAGCCCAAGTGGGCAATACTGACCTTGATTAGACCAAAGGTCTGATTCTGTATAAGGCACCTTCATGTGTTAGGGGAGGGGTTGTGGCTCAGTGGGAGAGCACCCACTCTCTCTCTCTACCATACTATGCTATGCTATACTATACGCTATGCTATGCTATACGCTATGCTATGCTACGCTATTGTATGCTATGCTATGCTACCCTATGCTATGCTATGCTATATGCTATGCTATGCTACACTATGCCACGCTATGCTATGCTATGCTACGCTATGCTATGCTATTATATGCTATGCTATGCTATGCTGTGCTGTGCTATGCTGTGCTGTGCTATGCTATACACTATGCTATGCTACGCTAAGCTATGCTATGCTATGCTATGCTATACGCTATGCTATGCTATACGCTATGCTATGCTATTGTATGCTATGCTATGCTATGCTATGCTATCATATGCTATGCTACGCTATGCTATGCTACGCTATCGTATGCTATGTTATGCTGTGCTGTGCTATGCTATACACTATGCTATGCTACACTAAACTATGCTATGCTATGCTATGCTATACGCTATGCTATGCTATACGCTATGCTATGCTATTGTATGCTATGCTATGCTATGCTATCATATGCTATGCTACGCTATGCTATGCTACGCTATCGTATGCTATGCTATGCTATGCTGTGCTATGCTATACACTATGCTATGCTACGCTAAGCTATGCTATGCTATGCTAAGCTATGCTATGCTACGCTAAGCTATGCTATTGTATGCTATGCTATGCTATGCTATGCTGTACTATTATGTGAAGAGCCATGTTGCAATGTTATTACTTAAGGAGGAGGAGAATAGATATATGCCACGCCCTTCACTCAGAGTCTCAGAGCGGCTTACAGCCTCCTTTCCCTTCCCCTCCCCACAACAGACACCCTGTGAGGCAGGTGAGGCTGAGAGAGCTCTTTCGAGAACTGCCCTTGAGAGAACAGCTCCTGAGAGAACAGCTCTGAGAGAACTTGTGACTGACCCAAGGTCACACCAGCCGCTGCACGTGGAGGAGTGGGGAATCAAACCCGGTCCTCCCAGATTAGAGTCTGCACTCCTAACCACTACACCAAACTGCTAGGAAACATTGGAGACAGCAGGAAAAGAGGAAGACCCGTCATCAGATGGATCGATTCCATCAAGGAAGCCACGGCTTTCGGTTTGCAAAACCTAGGGATTCCAGCCTCCAGGAGGGACTTGGGGATACCCTGGAATTCCAGCTCCTCTCCAGACTACAGAGATCAGTCCCCCTGGAAGAAATGGGTGCTTTAGAAGGTGGACTCTGTGGCATTGGACCCCACTGAGGTCCCCTGCCCTCCCTAGGCTCCACCCCCTAAATCTCGAGGCGTTTACCAACCTGGATCTGGCAACCCTATGGCCTAATCCCCCACCAGCGGCCAGGGAGGAGGACCTGGCAACCCTAGCAACACCTGAGCAAGGTGGCTGATGGGATATTTTGGGGGTCATTCATTCCTAGGGTCGCCACAAGTCAGAAGGGAATTGACGGGACATAACACATGCACCTCCTGTGGACCGAATTGTGGGATACACACAGCCCTGAATGTGTGAATTGCTTGGTGTAGTGGTTTAAGAGCGACGGACTCTAATCTGGAGAACCGGGTTTGATTCCCCGCTCCTCCACATGCAGCCAGCTGGGTGACCTTGGGCCAGTCACAGTTCTCTCGGAGCTGTTCTCTCAAGAGCAGTTCTCAAGAGAGCTCTCTCAGGCCCACCTGCCTCACAGGGTGTCTGTTGTGGGGAGGGGAAGGGAAGGGGATAGTAAACTGCTCTGAGACTCTGAGTAAAGGGTAGGGTATAAATTCAATCTCCTCCTCCTCCTCCTCCTCTTCTTCTTCTGGGTTTGATTTGCAGCTGCTGGATGACCTTGGGGAAGCCATAGTTCTGTCAAGGGTGTTCTTGGAAAAGAGCAGTTTCTGCCAGAGCTCTCTCAACCTCACCTCCCTCACAGGGTGCCTGTTGTGGGGAGGGGAAGGGAAAGGAGTTTGTAAGCTGCTCTGAGACACCTTTGGGTAGTGAAAAAAGGTAAAGGTTCCCTTGCTCGAAAGCCAGTCGAGTCCAACTCTAGGGTTGCGGTGCTCATCTCTGTTTCCAAGCCGAAGAGCCAGCGCTGTCCGAAGATGTTTCCATGGTCATGTGGCTGGCATGACTAAACACTAAGGCGCACGGAAGGGCGGGGTATAAACCCAATCTCTTCTTCTTCTTCTTCTACCTCACAGGGTGTCTGTTGTGGGGAGGGGAAGGGAAAGGAGTTTGTGAGCCTCTTCTTCTTCTTCTTCTTCTTCTTCTTCTTCTTCTTCTTCTTCTTCTTCTTCTTCTTCTTCTTCTTCTTCTTCTTCTTCTTGCTTTTCTGAATGGATGCTCATCTCAGACAGTAACCCACTGCCATCCATTTACCCTTCTTACAATTGTACTGAAGTAGGTTCCATCAAAGCATTGGGGTGGAGAGCGTTATTTTATTTTATTCTATTTTGACTCACTGCTCTTCCCCGTTGCGAGTGGGGAGGGAAAGTGTCTTCATTACATTCTCCCCAAGAAGGAGAGAATCTTCAAAGGAGAAGGGAGGTGGGGGGTGAGCCCCTTAACCCTAATTTCCCTACCCCCCAGCTTTGCTTGGTTGCGCATCATAAAATTAGTTTGCATAGACTCCTCGGTCTAAAAGGCACGGTGTTTTTTTTTTTTTTTTTGGGTATGTTGTTGGTTGGTTCTTTTTTTTTTTAATCATCTCGTCGTGTAAACCTGGTGATTATTGCATGCTGTTTAAACTGTGTTTTGTTGCCTTTGATGCTGCATTAGAAGATGAAGGTTAACAGCAGATACATCGGGGAAAGCTTTGTTCGGGGTTTGCTTATTTCCGTGCAGACAATGTCCCTCCATAAGAACATAAGAGAAGCCAGTGTTGGATCAGGCCAATGGCCCATCCAGTCCAACACTCTGTGACACACAGTGGCCAAAAACACCAGGTGCCGTCAGGAGGTCCACCAGTGGGGGGGGAGGACACTACACTAGGAGCCCTCCCACTGTTGCCCTCCCCCAAGCACCAACAATAAAGAGCATCACTGACCCAGACTGAGAGCTCCTATCCATACCTTGTAGCTAATAGCCACTGATGGATGTCTGCTCCATATGTTGATCCAATTCATAAGAACATACGAGCATAAGAGAAGCCAATGTTGGATCAGGCCAGTGGCCCATCCAGTCCAAACTCTGTGTCACACAGTGGCCAGAAATACCAGGTGCCATCAGGAGGTCCACCAGTGGGGCCAGGACATTAGAAGCCCTCCCACTGTTGCCCCACCCCCAAGCATCAAGAATACAGAGCATCCCTCGCCCCAGACCGAGAGTTCCTATCTATCCCTTGAGGCTAATAGCCACTGATGGACCTCTGCTCTGTATGTTGATCCAATTCATAAGAACATAAGAGCATAAGAGAAGCCAATGTTGGCTCAGGCCAATGGCCCATCCAGTCCAACACTCTGGGTCACCCAGTGGCCAAAAATACCAGGTGCCATCAGGAGGTCCAGCAGTGGGGCCAGGACACTAGAAGCCCTCCCACTCCAAGCACCAAGAAGACAGAGCATCACTTTCCCCAAACCGAGAGTTCCTATCTATACCTTGTGGCTCATAGCCACTGATGGACCTCTGCTCCATCTGTTTATTCAATCTCCTCTTGAAGCCGTCCATGCTTGTAGCCACCACCACCTCCTGAGGAAGTGAATTCCATGTGTTAAACATGCTTTGGGTGAAGAAGGACTTCCTTTTATCCGTTCTAACCTGACTGCTCAGCAATTTCATGGAGTGCCCACGAGTTCTTGTATTGTGAGAAAGGGAGAAAAGGACCTCTTTCTCGACCTGCTCTATCCCACGCACATCCCATGTCCCTTTGTCTCCAGAAGGCGTTCAGGGGGTGTGATGCCCTTTAATGAAGACCAGTCAAACCACTGTGGTATGGATAGGCGGTTGATTCGTGAATGCAGCGGAGAAGATTCAAAGGGATCTGGCGAGGATTGGTGAGTGGGCGTCAATGTGGCAAATGGGGTTCAGTGTGGCCAAGGGCAAAGTGATGCACAATGGGGCCAGAAATCCTATCTATAAATACACATTGATGGGGTCCGAACTGGCAGAGACTGACCAAGAGAGAGATCTTGGAGTCGTAGTAGATAACTCACTGAAAATGTTGAGACACTGTGCGACTGCAATAAGAAAGGCCAACGCTATGCTGGGGATTATTAGGAAGGGAAATGAAAACAAATCAGCCAGTATCATCATGCCCCTGTATAAATTGATGGTGCGACCTCATCTGGAGTACTGTGTACAGTTCTGGTCACCACACCTAAAAGGGTATTATAGCATTGGGAAAAGTGCAGAAAAGGGCAACTAGAATGATAAAAGGGTTGGGACACTCTCCCTAAGAAGAAAGGTTAACACGCTTGAGGCTCTTTAGCTTGGAGAAACGACAGCTGAGGGGTGACATGATTGAGGTTTCTAAGATTATGCATGGGATAGAGCAGGTCGAGAAAGAAGTCCTTTTCTCCCTTTCTCACAATACAAGAACTCGTGGGCACTCCGTGAAATTGCTGAGCAGTCGGGTTAGAACAGATAAAAGGAAGTACTTCTTCACCCAAAGTGTGATTAATACATGGAATTCACTGCCACAGGAGGTGGTGGCGGCTACAAGCATGGACGGCTTCAAAAGGGAATTAGATATGCATATGGAACAGAGGTCCATCAGTGGCTATTAGCTACAAGGTAAAGATAGGAGCTCTTGTTCTGGGGCAAGGGATGCACTGTATTCTTGGTGCTTGTGGGGGGCAACAGTGGGAGGGCTTCTGAAGTCCTGGCCCCCCTGGTGGACCTCCTGATGGCACCTGGTATTTCTGGCCACTGTGTGACACAGAGTGTTGGACTGGATGGGCCATTGGCCTGATCCAACATTGGCTTCTCTTATGCTCTTATGTTCTTATGAATTGGATCAACATACAGAGCAGAGGTCCATAAGTGGCTATTAGCCACAAGGGATAGATAGGAACTCTCGGTCTGGGGCAAGTGATGCTCTGTATTCTTGATGCTTGGAGGGGGGGGCAACAGTGAGAGGGCTTCTAGTGTCCTGGCCCCCCGGTTGACCTCCTGATGGCACCTGGTATTTTTGGCCACTGTGTGACACAGAGTGTTGGACTGGATGGACCACTGGCCTGAGCCAACATTGGCTTCTCTATGAATTGAATCAACATACAGAGCAGAGGTCCATCAGTGGCTATTAGCCACAAGAGATAGATAGGAACTATCATTCTGGGGCAAGTGATGCTCTGTATTCTTGATGCTTGGGGGTGGGGCAACAGTGGGATGGCTTCTAATGTCCTGGTCCCACTGGTGGACCTCCTGATGGCACCTGGTGTTTTTGGCCACTGTGTGACACAGAGTGTTGGACTGGATGGGCCATTGGCCTGATCCAACATTGGCTTCTCTTATATGCTTATGACCGCTGTTTCGTCTGGAACTCGGAGAAACCAGGAACGAAATCCCAACCTTCAAATGGAGTCAGAGTAGTCCCTAAATCCCGTAACATCCCGAAATCCAAGCCAGTTAGGGGCTTGCGGGATATGGCTCTAGCAATTCTTCTGGAAAGCAGCTCAGTCTCCAGGTTCTGGAGACGAACGGAGCATCTTCAAATGGCTGAATTGGAGGGTGGACTCTATGGCATTACACCCTGCTCTGGTCCCTCCCCTCCCCAAGTTCTACCCTCCTCCCAAATCTTAAAGGATTTCCGAAACCAAAGCTATTAACGAGTTCAAGAACCTAATCAGGGCTCTTTTTGTAGAAAAAGACCAGCAGGAACTCATTAGTATAATAGGCCGCACCCAACAGCAGGAACTCATTAGCATATTAGGCCGCACCCCCATGTTACCAGAAGTGTTCTTATCCAGCCACACCCACCTTTTGCTTCTTATTCTGTTTACCTTGTTTGTTGTCCAAACCCAGGGCTTTTTTGTAGCAGGAACTCCTTTGCATGTTAGGCCACACACCCCAAATGTAGCCAATCCTAATGAGTTTCTGCTGTTGGGTGTGGCCTATTATGCTAATGAGTTCTTGCTGGGCGTGCCCAACTCCGGAGCCAGCTGGAACTCCGTTCCTGTGCGTTCCTGCCCAAAAATAGCCCATGTATAACTGGAGATTAAACCCTAAACCTATGAGTGTTTTTTTGTGTGTATTAAGTGCTGCCAAGTCACTCCCGACTTCTGACTGAGGCTGTGGTCCCACGTGCGAAATAATCCACTTTCAATCCACTTCCAGGGCACTTTCCAACTGGGATTTTTACTGTGTGAACTGGCAAAATCCAGTTGGAAAGTAGATTGAAAGTGGATTATGTAGTGTGTGTGACTGCAGCCCGAACCAGTTTGGTGTAGAGGTTGGGAGCGCGGACTCTAATCGGGTTTGATCCCCCACTCCTCCACATGCAGCTGCTGGCGTGACCTTGGATCAGTCACAAGTTCTCTCAGAGCTGTTCTCTCAACAGCAGTCCTTGAGAGAGCTGTCTCAGCCCCACCTACCTCTCAAGGTGTCTGTTGTGGGGAGATTGTAAGCCACTCTAAGACTCCTTCAGGTAGTGAAGGGCGGGGTATAAATCCAATCTCCTCCTCCTCCACTTCTTCTTCTTTTTCTTCTTCTTCTGGTGACCCTATGAATTAACGACCTCCAAAATGTCCTCTTGTGGACAGCCTAGCTTGGGTCTTGCAAACTGAGGTCCACAGCCTCCTTGACCAAATCGATCCATCTCATGTTGGGTCTTCCTTTTTTCCTGCTGCCTATGGTCTTTTTTAAAGGGATCCTTACACAATCCTTTCCTCTGTGTTTATTCACTTACACCTTGGTATCTATGCAGGTTTGATCCTGACCCTCTTCACTGGGTGCCGGATCCTTGCATACCTTCCTTGGGTCCTAGACCTGATTTTCCTAGGGTTGCCAGCTCCAGGTTGGGAAATACCTTGAAATCTGGGAGGTGGAGCCCAAGATGGGTGGGGTTTGGGGAGGGGAGGGACTTCAACGGGGTATCATACCCTAGAGCCCACCTGTTGGAGTCCCACAGCAATCAGTCCTCAACAATGTTCCTTCAGAGAAGTTCAAGTTTATCGAGTACAGTAAAGGCGAGTCTTCTGTGCATACATTTAGTGTCAGAACTGATTGTAAAGGCGGGAGGTGAATAGATGTACAGGTTTCAAAGTGGGGTCGCTCTGACCAGATGGAGCCAGTCAGGGAAATAGTTACAGTGCGCCTAAACTAACGGTTTCACATTCCCAGCAAAGCTTCAGGAAAGCGGTACCAAGGTCAGACAGCCAGGCTGGGAGATAAGACCTGGCAAGAAGAAGTGAAAATTAACACTGCATCCACCACCAGCAGCCATGGCAGCATAGAAGAAGAAGAAGAAGAGAAGAAGAGAAGAAGAGATTGGATTTATAACCCACCCTTCACTACCCAAAGGTGTCTCAGAGCGGCTTACAAACTCCTTTCCCTTCCCCTCCCCACAACAGACACCCTGTGAGGTAGAAGAAGAAGAAGAAGAGATTGGATTTAAAGCACCAACTACTCAAACACAAGGAGCATAAAAACTTTCCATAAAAAAGAAGAGGAGGAGGAGGAGGAGGAGGAGGAGGAGGATGGGTGGCAGAAGACAGTGTGCTTTGAGCAGACAGGCTGGAAAGTAGAGATGGCCCCAGGAAAAGCTGCCTTTAACCACATTTTACCACAGCTTTTCTCAAACCTCAGACCACCCACATTCCCCCATCCCCCATCTGTGGTGCTTTGCATTTCATTCCAAAGGCACCACCAAAGGACAAGAGCTTTCCCAACAGTGATGAGATTAGTGTTCTAAACATTTTAGTGTCCCTCTGCAACACAGCTAGCAGACCATGAGGCTCCGGAAGTGCCTTACTATGTACAGACAATTGTGTCAACCAATGAGGATAGCTCCCCATTTGTTACTACTGTGTCATTCGCACATGAAGCTCCCTTATATGGAGTCAGGCCATTGGTCTATCAAGGTCAGTATTGTCTACTGTTACTGGCAGTGACTCTCCCAAGTCTCTGGGAGATGTCTTTCATATCATCAACTACCTGATTCTTTTAACTGGAAATGCCAGGGATTGAGCCTGGGACCTTTTGCATGCAATGCATGCTCTGCCTCTGAGCTACAGCTGTACCCATAAGTCTACGCCTCCACCCCTACCATTAGTAGCTGAATAAAACCAGCCTGGAACTAGGGTATGTAAAGGACTGCTTATAAGCTAAGATATTCTACAGAAGGTCTACTGTGGGTCCATCCTCAGAAGTAAAGTGGGTAGCTACCAGCATAGAACAGAATGCAGTGGGTGGAAGAGGGGTGTTGACTCCATTTTCCTAATCCCATCTGTTCCTCCTATCTTATACAAATCAATAAAATGGTGAGACTGACTGGAAGTTTATTTTATTTTATTTATTTATTTAATTTTTATCCCGCCCTCCCTGCCCAGACAGGCTCAGGGCAGCTTACAGGAGATTTTTTGTGTGTGTGCCTTGTTGTTCAATCGCACAGTCGAGTCTGACTCTTTGCAACCCCATGGACCAGATCCCACCAGGCCTTCCTGTCTTCCGCCATCCTCTGAAGTTTGCTCAATTTCATGTTCGTTGCATCGATGACACTGTCTAACCATCTCATCCTTTGCCGTCCCTGTCTTCTTTGACCTTCAATCTTTCCCAGCATCAGAGTCTTCTCCAGTGAGTGCTCCCTTCTCATTGGGTGGCCAAAGTATTTGCGCTTCAGTTTCATTATCTGGCCTTCCAGGGAACAGTCAGGGTTGATTTCTTTTAGGATTGACTGATTTGATCTCCTTGCAGTCCAAGGGACTCTCAAAAGTCTTCTCCAGCACCATAGTTCAAAAGAATCTATTCTTTGGCGCTCGGCCTTCCTTATAGTCCAACTCTCACAGTCATACATGAGCACTGGGAATACCATTGCTTTGACCATGCGGACTTTTGTTGGCAGGGTGATGTCTCTTTATATTCTTATGTCTCTCCAATGAAAACATACAGTGAAACACGGCCTTTCCGCAATGGATCTTGGCTTCACGTCACAAAATCTGGGACTGAAAAGAGAAAGAAATCTATCGCAGCCTCTGACAGAACTATGCGAAGGATTTCGTGAAAGCAGCAGACGTTAGTCCTGCAACTTGGATAAAAAGTTGTATATCTGAAGTTCCCCCCCCCGGGAGAGGAAAGCAGGGGGGAAGAGGAAAGCGGGGGGGGGTCCTTGTCCTAAACAGGTTTCTCCCCCTCCCCCGCCACTCCTGAATTTGCATCTGCTGAAATTATTCTTGACATCGACGACGACTCCCGAACAGACTGTGTAACTGTTGCCCAACGGACATGCCGAAGTGTGGCACTAATTTAATTTTAATGTTGCGGCCCTGTGGTTTGTCTCCGATCCACCCCCAGCTGGCCGGTGCCCGTCATCTGTCAACAGAACCCTCCCTAAGCCATGCTGGGCTAAATCGGGATTATAAATGACATGGCCCCCATGTGCTCTAAATCTTCTTATTCGGCTAGCCGGGAAGGTATGCGGCTGCCACGTTTGATTGGCAGCCGGCTTCGTTCGGTCGATTGACTCGGAAGGCCTCCGTCGGATTGGCCCTTTCAGGGCGCCCCGGAGGCTCCATTGACCATCACCTGCTGATTCCAGCACGTGCCTGACCTTTGACCTCCCCCAGCCCTTCCCAGCTTCTCTTGTCCCCCTGCTGCCACCACCCCGACTCGTTCGGTTACCAGCTCGCAACGCTAGCTGGGTAGCTTCGGTGGCACGTGGAAGTGATAGGGGGCATATGGCCAGCTAGCTGCATGCGGAACGGGACGAGGCCGGAGCCAAACAGCTCCGCGCTGTTATCGCAGCAGATGGGGGAAAGCGTGGCATTCAATATTTAGACAGATGCCGACTCCTCGTTCCACCTGTCTGGAACTTGGATGTTGTTCAGCGTGAACTGTCTGCCTCATTATTAAAGAGACAAAGGGGGCTTTTTATGGAGTGCAACTCGGAGCATCGTATCGGCGAAGCGCGCGCCGATTATTAATTGCTGACCCTCTCCGTCAAAAGGCCCCAGAAACGTCTTTGCAATTACCGCCGGGGAACTGTACCGCTTCCCCCCCTCCACCCCAAGCCCGCCCCAAGCCTTCTTTTCCTAGTCTTTATCTAGCCCGGGTTACCGCATTAAATTAAGCGAGGAGGAAAGGGTTGCCGGGATTATTATTATTACTGTCCTTATTATTGTTATTATTACAATTATGAAATCGCATTGGGGAATGACGGTGTCGTTCCTTCCATTAAGAAGACCAACCTTCCCATCTAACAATCACGGCTCCATTGTGCTCTGCCCTTTCTTGCAAATTTCCCCTCTGCCTCTCAGTAGTCAACAGTTCTTTTAAACAGCCAGACGCTGGAAAAACACTCCTTGAAAGGGTGCTATTATATTCCGCATATTTTTACACAACAATTTCATGCCTTTCTTGGGTTCTGCTTTGTTAAAAAAAAAAAAAAAAGAACGGCAAAAGCCGAGAGGGACGCCGCTGAAACAGTAAAAGACCTCCAAAGGCTGTTGTCTTACTTCAGGTTAAGTTGGGGTTTCACACTTTTGATGAGGATGGCTTCAGATGAAGAAGAAGAAGAAGAAGAATAGGTTGGATTTATACCCTGCCCTTCACTACCCAAAGGAGTCTCAGAGTGGCTTACAAACTCCTCTCCCTTCCCCTCCCCACAACAGACACCCTGTGAGGTAAAAGAAGAAGAAGAAGAGACTGGATTTATACCCCGCCCTTCACTACCCAAAGGAGTCTCAGAGCGGCTTACGAACTCCTTTCCCTTCCCCTCCCCACAACAGACACCCTGGGAGGCAGGTGGGGCTGAGAGAGCTCTCTCGAGAACTGCCCTTTCCAGAACAGCTCTGCGAGAACTTGTGACTGACCCAAGGTCACACCAGCAGCTGCATGTGGAGGAGTGGGGAACCCAACCCGGATCTCACAGATTAGAGTCCGCTCTCTTAACCACTACACCAAAGAAGAAGAGGAAGAGGAGAGATTGGATTTATACCCTGCCCTTCACTTGGAGTCTCAGAGCGGCTTACAAACTCCTTTCCCTTCCCCTCCCCACAACAGACACCCTGTGAGGTGGGTGGGGCTGAGAGAACTCTGACACAAACTGCTCTTTCAGGAACAGCTGTGCCAGAGCTTGTGACTCATACAAGGTCACACCAGCAGCTGCATGTGGAGGAGTGGGGAATCCAACCCGGTTCTCACAGATTAGAGTCCGCTCTCTTAACCACTTCACCAAACTGGCTGCCATGTTGATCTGCAGTGAGAGAGGTTCGAGTCCAGTAGGGCTTCGGGAGCCGACAAGAGTTTTCAGGGTGTAAGCTTTCTAGGGTCACATGAAGCTGCCTTATACTGAATCAGATCACTGATCTGTCAGAGTTCAGTATGGTCTACTCCGATTGGCATTGGCTCTCCTGGGTCCCAGGCAGAGGTCTTTCACACCACCTAGTGCCTGGCTCTGGGGGTTGAACCTGGGACCTTCTGCAGCCAAACAGATGCTCTACCACTGAGCCATGGCCCCTGCTCCCTTTCATGAGCTGTTTTTAATGGTGAGGGCAGGAAGAGGCCTTACACCAGAGTCAGAACACTGGTCCACATAGCTCAGTATTGACCACTCTGACCAATGCTCCCTCTAAGCCATGGAGTCTTGTGAGCAAAAATTCTACTTTGTGAGCTGCTGGCATTAGTGAGCGAGCCGTTTGGCAGCTGCATCAATTAGTTTGCTCCGGAGCCCTCCTTCCCGAGCGAAGACAAAAATGTGTGAGCTGAAGACTAAAAAAACTGTGAGCTAGCTCACACTCACTCAGCTTAGAGGGAACACTGCTCTTGACCAGCATCAGTTCCTCCAGGAGCCCTGGCAGAGAAAGGTCTTACCCAGCACCAGAGATCTTTTAACTGGAGTCTGATCTTGAGAACCTTTGGCATATAAAGCAGGGGCTCTATATCCAAAGTGCAATGACCATGATGTTGGGTTAGATTGGTAGCAGACCAACAAGATTTCTAGGGTATAATTTTTCATGAGTTAATAACATAAGAGAAACCATGCTGGATCAGGCCAATGGCCTATCCAGTCCAACACTCTGTGTCACGCAGTGACCAAAATGCCGGTGCCATCAGGAGGTCCACCAGTGGGGCCAGAACTCCAGAAACGCTCTCACTGTTGCCCCCCAAGCACCAAAAATACAGAGCATCACTGCCCCAGATATCAGAAGATAAGAGAAGCCAATGGCCCATCCAGTCCAGCACTCTGTGTCACACAGTGGCCAAAAACCAGGGGCCATCAGGAGGTCCACCAGCAGGGCCAAAACACCAGAAGCCCTCCCACTCTTGTCCCCCAAGTACCATGAATACAGAGTATAATTGCCCCAGACATAAGAACATAAGAGAAGCCATGTTGGACCAGGCCAATGGCCCATCCAGTCCAGCACTCTGTGTCAAACAATGGCAAAAAACTAGGGGCCATCAGGAGGTCCACCAGTGGGGTCAGAACTCCAGAAGCCCTCCCACTCTTGCCCCCCCAAGCACCAAGAATATAGAGCATCACTGCCCCAGATATAAGAACATAAAAGACGTCATGTTGGATCAGGCCAGTGGCCTATCTGGTCCAACACGCCGTGTCACACAGTGGCCATAACCCAGAGGCCATCAGGAGGTCCACCAGCGGGGCCAGAACTCCAGAAGCCCAAACGCTGTGCCCCCCCTCAAGCACCAAAACTGCAGAGCATCACTGCCCCAGACATAGGACCATAAGAGAAGCCATGTTGGATCAGGCCAATGGCTCATCCAGACCAACACTCTGGGCCAGAACTCCAGAAGCCCTCCTACTGTGGCCCCCCAAGCACCAAGAATACAGAGCATCACTGCCCCAGACATAAGAACATAAGAGAAACCCTGTTGGATCAGGCCAGTGGCCCATCCATTCCAACACTCTCTGTCACACAGTGGCCAAAACCCAGGTGCCATCAGGAGGTCCACCAGTGGGGACAGAAAGCCCCCTTCATCAGAGATCTGGTAACACCTTAAAGCTCAACAAGATATCCAGGATATAATCTTCCAAGCGTCAAAGCTCCCTTAAGCTCCGTTGAAATCTTGTTGCTATCTAAGGTGCTACCAGGTGTCAGACAAAGGGACCATTAATTCCCAAAACTTTATGCCCTAGAAGTCTTGTTGATCTCTAAAGGGCTCCTGGACTCGAAGCCATGGTGCACATGAAGTCATGAAACTGCCCTCTACTGAAGAAGACCCTTGGTTCATCTAGGTCAGTACTATCAGTACTGTCTACTCAGACTGGCAGCTGCTCTCCAGGGTCTCAGGCAGAGGTCTTTCACATCACCTCCTACCTGATCCTTTGAACTGGAGATGCCGGGGATTGAACCTGGGACCTTCCGTACGCTAAGCAGATGCTCTACCACTGAGCCACAGCCCCTCTTTTCAGCTCTCCAGGGTCTCAGGCAGAGGTCTTTCACATCACCTCCTACCTGATCCTTTGAACTGGAGATGCCGGGGATTGAACCTGGGACCTTCTGCATGCCAAGCAGAGGCTCTTCCACTGAGCTACAGCCCCACGTCATGGCTCTCCAGGGTCTCAGGCAGAGGTCTTCCACATCACCTCCTACCTGATCCTTTGAACTGGAGATGCCGGGGATTGAACCTGGGACCTTCTGCATGCCAAGCAGAGGCTCTTCCACTGACCTACAGCCCCACTTCATGGCTCCCCAGGGTCTCAGGCAGAGGTCTTCCACATCACCTCCTACCTGATCCTTTTAACTGGAGATGCCGGGGATTGAACCTGGAACCTTCTGCATGCCAAGCAGAGGCTCTTCCACTGAGCTACAGCCCCACTTCATGGCTCTCCAGGGTCTCAGGCGGAGGTCTTCCACATCACCTCCTACCTGATCCTTTTAACTGGAGATGCCGGGGATTGAACCTGGGACCTTCTGCATGCCAAGCAGATGTTCTACCACTCAGCCACAGCCCCTCCACAGACTATAAGTCCACCTAGCTCAGTTGCCTATTCTTATCTGGCAGTTTCAGGCTGGTAGCTGTGGTGGTGAAGAGCAAGGTTTCGGCTCCAGCAGGAAAGGAGGAGGAGGAAAAGGAGGAGGCGGTGATTGGATTTATACCCCGCCCTTCACGACCCGAAGGAGTCTCAGTGGCTTACAATCTCCTGTCCCTTCCCCTCCCCACAACAGACACCCTGTGAGGTAGGTGGGGCTGAGGGAGCTCTTTTGAGGACTTCTCTTGAGGGAACAGCTCTGAGACAACTTGTAACTGATCCAAGGTCACCCCAGCAGCTGCATGTGGAAGAGTGGGGAATCCAACCCGGTTCTCCCAGAGCATTTTAAAAGCCACTCCCAACGAGATGGCAGATCGGTTAGAAAAGATTCCGCGATAACTGTTACTTAGAGCACTCTTCATCTTTAACAACTCACATGTAGAAGAAGAAGAGGTTGGATTTATACCCCGCCCTTCACTTGGAGTCTCAGAGCCACTTACAAACTCCTTTCCCTTCCCCTCCCCACCACAGACACCCTGTGAGGTAGGCGGGGCTGAGAGAGCTCTGAGAGAACTGCTCTTTCAAGGACAGCTCTGACAGAACCAGGGCTTGCCCAAGGTCATCCAGCAGCTGAAAGTGGAGGCATGGGGGATCAAACCCGGTTCTCCCAGATTAGAGTCCGTGCACTTAACCAATACACCAAACTGGGAAGCGATGGTGTCATAGTACTTCACTAAATAGCCCACCGGTCTCATGCCTAGCAGCCGTAGGTGCGAAGTCCCTACCTGTCCTCCTGTTTTAATTTTCAAGCTAATAAGTGTTCATTTTTTTGGTAATGCTTTTTCACATCAAAAGCCCATTGAACAGAAGACATATGGATGGAGAGGCGAGTCCATCAGAATTGTACAGCCGATGCCTCAGGAGGTTAATTACAGATATTAAGACTACTTTTCTCCGGATACTTGCCCCCCAAGTAGGCTATCGCGCTTCCAAGCAATCTGGCCCCTAACCATAAGTCTCTCTTTAGCCCGTGAAGTAATTGATAAAAAAGTGAGTATTTTGGAAAAGAGTCTCATTAAATCACCGATTCTTATTAAACACACATGCAAACGTTTGAGAGCTGTTGAGAGCCAGTTTGGCGTTGTGGTTAAGTGCACGGACCCTAATCTTGGAGAACCGGATTTGATTCCCCACTCCTCCACTTGCACCTGGCTGGATGACCTTGGGCAAGCCATAGTTCTGACAGGAGCTGTCCTTGAAAAAAGAGCAGTTTCTGTCAAGAGCTCTCTCAGCCCCATCCTTACAATATCTGACATCGGACTCTCTCCAATTCCACGTAACTTCAAGAGCTCTTGACAAAGTACTTTTACAAACGGACAGCCAGAGTCCGATGTCAGATATTGTAAGGATGCAAAATTGAACCGTTACGTTGAGAAAGAATGTGTCGAAACGAGCGGTAAAACTCCGGGGAAGTTCGTCTGTTGAAAAACAGTGTTGAAAAACAGAAAGATTAAAACAGCTTGAAGTTCAACAACAAGAATCAACTGATTCTTACAATTGTTGTTAATTGCATGCACTTCTTGCAGTATTTGTGTATTTATTTATTTATTTATTTTATTCAGTTTATACCCTGCCCTCCCCGCAATGCAGGCTCAGGGCAATGCAGGCTCTGTATCTTAGTTATACTGCTGCCCCCCCACTTCTTTGTCATCTCTGTTTCCAAGCTGAAGAGCCAGTGCTGTCCGAAGATTTCGACATGGTCATGTGGCCGGCATGACTAAAGGCCGAGGCGCACGGAATGCTGTGACCTTCCCACCGAAGCAGTACCTATTGACCTACTTGCCGTTTCTTGCTTTCGAGTTGCTGGGTTGGCAGGAGCCGGGGCCAGAGACGGGAGCTCACTCTGTCACACGGCACTCGGCTCTCGAACTGTCGAACTACCAACCTTCCAGTCGGCAGTTCAGCGTCTTAACCTCTGCGCCACCGCAGCTGTATGTATAATCGACTCTCGGTTGCGTTTCCAAACTTTCCTTCCGCTGTGTTTTATTAATGCATGCGTGCAGATTGGCGACTGAGGCATCTCACGGGGAAATGCAGCCCTATGCCATCACAGGTCCAGAAGGTGTGTGGGCATAACTGGGTCAACGTGGAAATGCACGCCAGGGAATCCCAGTGCCATGCACATGGGGTCACAATTTATTTTATGTATTTATTTATTTAACATTCGACTTATACCCCGCTCGAACCACTCCCACGGGGTCTCTGAGCGGCTTACATAGTAGATCATCCCTATCTATGGGCACATATATTGTTAGGGGCGGGACTGCCTACCAGCACCCGCCTACCAGTGGGATTCGGCTTGATGTTCCGTCAGCTCGTCTCAGCTCTCGGCTTCGGCCTCTCCCATCCGCTTTCTTCAGGCTCCTCAGGTGGTCTTTTGGAGTCGGCGGGCCCATCTGACGCATAGATTGCATTGGCGCGGCTCTGGCTCCGTCCCTCAGGCTCCGCCCCGCCTGCGCCGCTGCGTCCTCGCACCTCCTGGCTCCGCCTCCGCCGCTGGTCCACCGCTCGATGTTACATCTCCTTACTTCTGCTCGCCACCTTGACTGCCGCCGCCATTTCATGTCGCTCTGCCGCCGCCACTTGCCAAATTGCCGCTGCTGGGGTTCCCACTTTACCTCCCAATGGAGGGGGGTGCTCCCTGCCTTCTAAGGCAGGTACCCATTCATCTACTCGCTAGTTGTTAACGGCTTTCAATCCGCTGGGTGGGCGGGAGCTAGGACTAGGGCCGGGTGCTCACCCCGGCCACGGTGGGTCTCGAACAGCCTTACAGGCTGTTCGCTAGATGTTAAGGCAGGTGTTTTTACTCCCTGCGCCACCGCTCCCTCCCTCTAAGCCGTGGAGTCTTGTGAGCAAAAATTCTACTTTGTGAGCTGCCGGCATTAAAGTTGTTGTGAGCGAGTGATTTGGCTGCTGCGTCAATTGGATTGCTTCTGAGCCCTCCTTCCTGAGCCAGGATGAAAATGTGTGAGCCGGAGGCTAAAAAACTGAGAGCTAGCTCACACTAACTCAACTTACGGAGAACACTGGCCACAGTGGTTAAGATATTCAGATTTGCTTGCTGTGCATCAGTGATCCCTGACAAAGAAGGTTGGCTGTTCTTTGGCCCTGCGTTTGGGTTACCTTGGAACACACTTTTCATCTTTTTAAAAAAATTGCAAAAGCTAGGATTGTAAACTCTGTGTTGGGAAATACCTGGAGAGGTGGGGGGGTGGAGCCTAGGGAGGCGGGGTTTGGGAAGGGGAGGTGTCATGATCTGGGCTGTGCCACCAGAGGCCTACTAGGCCCAGGGAGCCTGGCTAGCAGTAGGTGAGGCTGGGCCTACAACTCCCAGAAGCCCCTGAGAGGTTTTGGAGCCAAAATTGACCAATAGGAAAAGAGGACGGCTTGGAATAAAAGTTCTGGAGCAGCAGGAAAAGCTGTTCTTCTTCCCAGACAGCAGAGCCAGAAGGAAGGCTGCTGCAGGGAAGAAACCCTCATCCTGAGGGAAGGGTGAGTAGTGTCATTTGGAATAGTGAACTAGGGACAGTATATATTTCGACGCATTCGGGCATTTGATTTCTTTTCACCCACTTACTGTTATTATTCTGCACCTTGTTGTCTGACCTATAAAATAAACTATTTTCTTTGTAGTACTCTGCCTGGTCCTCACGCCTATTATTCGGCCAAAAGGAAGGTCTGAAGGTCTTGGGAAGGTACTCTGGGCCTTCTCAAAGGATCCTAAATCCAGAGTGGTGGCAGCGTCAGGTGACACCCCACCTGAGCTGTGACAGGAGGTACCTCAGCGAGGTATAATGCCACAGAGTCCGCCCTCCAAAGCAGCCATTTTGTCCAGGGGAACTGATCTCTGTCGTCTAGAGATCAGTTGTAACCCCAGGAGATCTGCAGCTACCACCCGGAGGCTGGCCACCCAACATGCTGTCTGTGCAGCTGCCTTCAGAGGGTGAGGTGGGCGCCGACTAGAGGCGGGGCCTTTTCTGTGGTGGCCCCTCCCCTTTGGAACACTCTTCCCCTGCAGGCTCCCCTAGCAACTACTTTGCTTTCAATTAGGCGCCAGCCTGAACCACCCCTTTTTAGGGGTTTTGTCTTCTCAGCTTTGAAGTTTTCTGCTTCTAGTTTGGTGTAGTGGTTAAGTGCTAGTTAGAGCTAGATCCAGTTTGGTGTCGTGGTTAAGTGCGCAGACTCTAATCTGGGAGAACTGGGTTTGATTCCCCATTCCTCCACTTGTACCTGCTGGATGACCTTGGGCAAGCCATAGTTCTGTCAGAGCTGTTCTTGAAAAAGAGCCGTTTCTGTCAGAGGTCTCTCGGCCCCACCTACCTCACAGGGTGTCTGTTGAGGGGAGGGGAAGGGAAAGGACATTGTGAGCCTCTTTTCTTTTCTCTTCTTCTACCTCACAGGGTGTCTGTCGAGGGGAGGGGAAGGGAAAGGACATTGTGAGCCTCTTTTCTTTTCTCTTCTTCTACCTCACAGGGTGTCTGTCGAGGGGAGGGGAAGGGAAAGGACATTGTGAGCCTCTTTTCTTTTCTCTTCTTCTACCTCACAGGGTGTCTGTCGAGGGGAGGGGAAGGGAAAGGACATTGTGAGCCTCTTTTCTTTTCTCTTCTTCTACCTCACAGGGTGTCTGTTGTGGGGAGGGGAAGGGAAAGGAGTTTGTAAGCTGCTCTGAGACTCCTTTGGGTAGTGAAGGGCGGGGTAGAAATCCAATCTCTTCCTCCTCCTCTTCTTCTCTGCATAGCAACCCTGGCGATTCCTTGGTGGTTTTCCATCCAAATACTAACAAGGACAGACCCTGCTTAGCTTCCAAGATCTAACGAGATCAGGTTGTCCTGGGTCATCCAAGTCAGGGTGTTTCTATAATTAAGCGCTTTTTAAAAAGAGAAAGATCTCATTACAGATCTAAACACGGTTGCTTTATAGATCAGCTGCCAGTCCCAAACCACAAGTTTATCAAGTTTATCATTACAGACTCCGATTTCCTTGGAAAGTACCTGACTTTTTAACAGTAGAAAGCGGGGCACAGGAAAGGTGACCAATTAGCATTTTCCTGAATTTCTCATTCATGTCCAGTGTTCGTTCTCTTAGCCAAGCCCGAAAAACGCCCCTCCCCATTAAAAGTGTTAACCGGCATTGCTTAACTAGTGAATAGTTTCTGTTTTCATAGAATCATAGAGCTGGAAGAGACCTCCAGGGACATCTAGTCCAACCCCTGCACAAGCCAGGAAATTCAGAAATACCCCCCCCCACGCACACCCGGTGACCCCTGCTCCACGCCCAGAAGATGACAAAACAAACCAACTCCAGGATCTCCAGCCAAACTGGCCTGGAGAACAATTGCCGCAAGGCCCTGGCTGTTTCCTGCTTCCTTTTCCAGTTCTGCTGCTGCAATAACTCTGAGCAAGAGGTGTCACTTACCAGAGACTGTTAAATAGACAACATATTGCAAGGGTGCTGGTGTTTTAAACATGGTTTATTTAGTTTAAAAAAACCTTTAATTGTGTTTGTGTCCTTGATAAAGTTTGTCTCTCCGCTACCTGACATTACCTTTTGTGACACACATGGCCCGGCCCAACAAGGTCTCATTTATGTCAGATCCGGCCCTCATAACTAATGAGTTCGACAGCCCTGGTCTAGAAGACCTTCAGCCACTACCTGGAAGCGCTTGAAGGGCGGCTGTCGTGTAGAGGACGGCACGGAGTTGTTCTCTGTTACCCCAGAAGGTCGGACCTGAACCAACGGGTTGAAATTAAATCAGAAGAGGTTTTGGCTAAACATGAGGAAGAACTTCCTGACAGAGCGGTTACTCAGGGGAACAGGCTTCCTCGGGAGGTGGTGGGCTCTCCTTCTCAGGAGGTTTTCGAACAGAGGCCATCGGACAGCAATGCTGATTTCTGTGAATTTGGGCAAATCAGGAAGGGTTGCTTCAGTCCTTGGCTCTTCGACCAAGGGTCTGATTCAGTATAAGGCCGCTTCATGGCCAGAAGTTTTCACACCGGCAAAAATTCAGCACAGTATCAAGGGTTGCCAGCAGCGTTCCCTCTAAGCTGAGTTAGTGTGAGCTAGCTCGCAGTTTCGTGGCCTCCGGCTCACACATTTTCGCCTTGGCTCAGTCAGGATGGCTCCAGAGCAGTGTTCCCTCTAAGCTGAGTTAGTGTGAGCTAGCTCACAGTTTTTTAGCCTCCAGCTCACACATTTGTTGTCTTAGCTCAGGAAGGGATGGCTCCAGAGCAGACTAATTGATGCAGGAGCCAAATGGCTCGCTCACAACTTTAATGCCAGTAGCTCACAAAGTAGAATTGTTGCTCACAAGACTCCACAGCTTAGAGGGAACATTGCTCCAGCGCCAACTAATTTCTGCAGGAGCCAGATCGCTCGGTCACAACTTTGACGCCAGTAGCTCACAAAGTAGCATTTTTGCTCACAGGACTCCACAGCTTAGAGGGAGCACTGGTTGCCAACCTCATGGCAGGGCTGGAGCTCTCCCACTATGACAACTGATCTCCAAACGATAAAGATCACTTCCCCTGGAGAAAAGGGCTGCTTTGAAGGGTGGACTGTATGGCATTGTACCCTGCCGAGGCCCCTCCCCTTCCCAAGCCCCGCCCTCCCCAGGCTCCGCCCCCAAGATCTCCAAGCATTACCCAAGCCAGAACCCCAGCCATAGCCCACCCCAGCAATGAAATTCTCCCCGGGAGTCAGAGGATCCAGGTGACAATATCAGCTGTGCAAAAGTAAGAAAGAATATTGACCAGAGGCACTGTGGCGTGGTGGTTAGAGTGTCTGGCTAGGAGCTGGGAGACTGAGGTTCGAATCCCCGTTCTTCCATGGAAGCCCGATGGGTGAGGGTGGGCCGGTGAGTTCGCTGTAGTGGTTAAGTGCAGCGGACTCTAATCTGGAGAAGCGGGTTTGATTCCCCACTCCTCCACATGCAGCCGACTGGGTGACCTTCGGTTAGTCACAAGTTCTCTCAGAGCTATTCTCTCAAGAGCAGTTCTCTCAGGAGCAGTTCTCTCAGAGCTCTCTCAGCCCCGCCTACCTCACAGGGTGCCTGTTGTGGGGAGGGGAAGGGAAAGGAGATTGTAAGCCGCTCTGAGAATCTGCGTGAAGGGCGGGGTATAAATCCAATCTGCTCTTCTTCTTCCTCTTCCTCCTCCCCATCCTTCTCATCCCTTCTTCTTCTTTTTCCTCTTTTCCTTCTTCTTCTTCCTCTTCTTCTTCCTCTACCTCCTCCCCCTCCTCTCCTCCCCTTCTTTTTCTTCCTCTTCCTCCTCCTCCTCCTCATCCTTCTCCTCCCTTCTCCTTCTTCTTTTCCTGTTCTTCCTCTTCCTCTACCTCCTCCCCCTCCACTCCTCCCCCTATTCTTCTTCTTCTTCCTCCTCTTCCTCCTCCCCATCCTTCTCCTCCCTTTTTCTTCTTATTTTTCCTCTTTTCTTTCTTCTTCTTCCTTTTCTTCCTCTTCCCCCTCCCTCTCCCCCTTCCTTCTTCTTTTTCTTTTTTTCTTCTTCTTCTTCTTCCTCTTCCTCCTCCCTTCTTCTTCTTCTTATTCTTTTTCCTCCTCCTTCTTCTTCTTTTCTTTTTCTTCTTCCTCTTCTTCTTCTTCCTCTTCCTCCTCCCCCCTTCTTCTTCTTCTTCTGCTTCTCTCAGCCTAACCTCCCTCCCAGGGCTGTTGTGAGGATAAAACGGCGGAGAGGAGAATGACATAAGCCGCTTTGGTTCCCCATTGGGAGAGAGGGCATGCTAGGAACAACGTAAAGAGTATCTGGGCCTCGTTGTTGTACATAAGATCTTGCCAAGGCCGGGGTCTAGGGCCGGGGAGGAAGGGGAGATCATTAATTTAAAAACGGGGCCTGAGTTGAAATGTCTGCGGGCCAAGTTTTTAAAAACACCCATATGCATCCTATATTGATTTGTGTGCTCGGGAAGAGCTCATGATGTGAGTTCGGTGCCTCGTTCCGGCAGGCCAGATGGGCCGTTGGCACCGGCAAGCCGAATGCAAGATGTGCGGTTCTTTGCCCAAGCGGGCGGATACATTATCATAAACCACTTATGGATACCCCTCAACCATGACGTCTACTAATAAAATTAAATTAAACAGGGAAACTTCCAGCATGACTGTGTAGAAAACCTGGCAGGAGACACCTCTCTGGAACGGAGGGAGCCGCTGCTTTGAGGTTGTGGGGTGCAGGGGTTCTGAAGGCAGGGCTTGAGCTGATGGGACCGGGGTCGCCAACCTACAGGTGAAGACTGGAGATCTCGGAGATTGGAACAGATTATTCAAAAAACGAGAAAGGGCCCAAATATGACACTTTGTATCCCATAGGAGCTGCGGTGGCTCAAGTGGTTAAGACGCTGAACTGCAGGCTGTGGAAGGTCAGTAGTTCAGCAGTTCGAGACCTGAGTGTGCCGCATGATGGAGTGAGCTCCCATCTCCAGTTCCAGCTCCTGCCAGCCTAGCAGTTCGAAAGCAAGACATTCCCTTCGGTGGGAAGGGAACAGCGTTCCGTGCGCCTTGGTGTTTAGTCATGCCGGCCACATGACCACGGAAACGTCTTCGGACAGCGCTGGCTCTTCGGCTTTGAAACGGAGATGAGCACCGTAACCCTAGAGTCGGATTCGACTGGCTTTCGAGCAAGGGAGACCTTTACCTTTACCTTTTATCCCATGCTAGGATTGTCAACTAGGGTTTGCCGACCTCCCAGAATTTCAACATATCTCCAAACGGCCAGAGATCAGTTCCCCTGCAGAAAATGGCTGCTTTGGAGGGTGGACTCTACGACATTATACTCCCGTTTGGTGTAGTGGTTAGGAGTGTGGACTCTAATCTGGGAGAACCGGGTTTGATTCCCCACTCCTCCACATGCAGCTGCTGGTGTGACCTTGGGCCAGTCACAAGTTCTCTCAGAGTTGTTCTCTCAAGGGCAGTCTCTGGAAAGAGCTCTCTCAGCCCCACCTGCCTCACAGGGTGTCTTTTGTGGGGACTCCTTCAGGTAGTTAGGGGCGGGGTATAAATCCAATCTATTCTTCATCGTTGTTGTCTTCTTCTTCTCCTTCTGGATGGTAATTTCCGCCAACAGGTGGAAAGTTAGTAAATCCCGTAGGGCACGCATGTTCTCTGGCAGAGAGTTCCACCAGGTGGGGCCAGGGCTGAAAAAGCCCATTGGGTGGGGAGGGCAAAACAGCCCTGGGAATGCTCCCTCCCCACACCACAGATTGCAGAAGAAGAAGAAGAAGAAGAGATTGGATTTCTACCCCGCTCTTCACGCAGAGTCTCAGAGCGGCTTGGTGTAGTGGTTTGGTGTAGTGGTTAAACCAGTTTGGTGAAGTGGTGAAGTGCGCGGACTCTAATCTGGGAGAACCGGGTTTGATTCCCTACTCCTCCACTTGCAGCTGCTGGATGACCTTGGGCAAGCCGTAGCTCTGATAAGAGCTGTTCTTGGAAAACAGCCGTTTCTGTCAATAAGCCGCTCTGAGACTCCTTTGAGTAGTGAAGGGTGGGGTATAAATCCAATTTCTTCTTCTTCTTCTTTTTCTTACAAACTCCTTTCCCTTCCCCTCCCCACAGCGGACACCCTGTGAGGTAGGCGGGGCTGAGAGAGCTCTGACAGAGACGGCTCTTTTTCAAGGACAGCTCTGAGAGAACGATGGCTTGCCCAAGGTCATCCAGCAGCTGCATCTGAAGGAGTGGGGAATCAAACCCGGTTCTCCCAGATTAGAGTCCGCACACTTCACCACTACACCAAACTGGCTCCCATGAGGGAAACGAGGAGTCCTGAATTCGTGGATGCTGACGGTCTACCGTGCAAGCCCAGAATGCTGCTGTATCTTTCCCTCCACGAGCAGGAAAGCAACCAAGAGGGCAATGTTGACAGGAGGACGGTATGTTGGGAAAGCGGCCGTTCCGGTCTTCCAGGGCCTCTCTTCCGTGGCCGACTATAGCCTACAAGGCTGCCTTTCATTCGGAAACAATACATAAGGCTGGGGTCTCCAACACGGTGCCCAGGGGCACCAGGATACCTGCTGAAACCTTTCCTGTGATGCCCAAGAAAGAAGGGCGGGGCTTCTGATTGTCTGTTGGAGATGGGATTGGCTGTGCAAATTTTTGATAAGTTGCTTTGGCAACAGCTCCCATTGTAGCGCAACGATTTTTGCTACATGACTGAAGGAAAATGTGTGCAGTACATTTAAACAAAATGTTCACAGAATCACACAGAGTCGGAAGGGGCCCTGCAGGCCATCTAGTCCCACCCCCTGCTCAGCGCAGGATCGGCCTAGAGCATCCCTGGCAAGTGTTTGTCCAGCCTCTGCTTGAAGACTGCCAGTGAGAGGGAGCTCACCATCTCCCCGGGCAGCCGATTCCACTGCTGCACAACTCTGACTGTCAAAAGATATCCAGCCGGTACCTCCCCGCCCTTAATTTAAGCCCATTCTTGCGAGTCCCCTCCTCTGCTGCCCACGGGAACCGCTCCCTGCCCTCCTCCAAGTGACAGCCCTTCAGATACTTCAAGAGAGCCATCCTGTCCCCCCTCAACCTCCAGTTCTCCAGACTGAACCTTCCCAAGTCCCTCAGCCTTTCCTCACAGGGCTTCGGTCTCCAGGCCCCTGATCATCCTCGTCGCCCTCCTCTGCACCCTCTCGATTCTGCCCACATCCTTTTGGAAGTGAGGTCTCCAGAGCTGCACACAGCACTCCAGGTGCGGCCTGACCAAGGCAGTGTACAGCAGGACTATGACAGCATTTTACAAGGCAATTAAAAAGAGCTTCTGCCTGAAATGTTGAAGAGATTCTACTGGAGTTATTGCCTGACCTCTCTCCTTGACATTTTTTTTGGTTGACCCCGACTCTCGTGGCAGCCATTTTGTTCTTGGCTCCACCTCCTGCAGTAGCCTCTTTGTGGTTGCGCCCACCACCCTGTGTTGGAATGCCAAAGGTGCCCACAGGCCTCAAACGTCTGGAGAGCCCTGCTGTAAGGTGAAAGAAGCACACTGCATGCTGTTTGAAAATAGGGTTTCCAGGGGGTGTCCTGCTATAGGAGGAGACGGGAGCAAATGGGCACCTGTTGGCATTGCACCAGCATGTCGATTTCACTTCCAGTGAAAAACAGAAATGATCTCATGACACGCTCTAGGACTGGCCAACTCTATGATCTTACCACAGAGTTTTGCGAATCCTAGAGCATCCTGAGATACCACTTCCAGTTTTCACTGGAAGTGATGTCAGTGTGCTGGCATGATGCGAGTACACCAGTCCCCACCCCCTAAATGCTCCCAGGCTTGCCAGCAGTGGCTTGGCAACCTTCAGCGAACGTGTAACGGTTGGGTGTCGTGGTGAGGAGCACGGACTCTAATCTGGGAGATCCGGGTTTGATTCCCCCTGCCTCCGCATGCAGCTGCTGGTGTGACCTTGGGTCAGTTACAAGAGCAGTCCACAAAAGAGCTCTCTCAGCCAATGTTCCCTCTAAGCTGTGGAATCTTGTGAGCAAAAATTCTACTTTGTGAGCTACTGGCGTTAAAGTTGTGAGCGAATGATTTGGCTGCTGCTTAACCTAGTTTGCTCTGGAGCCATCCTTCCTGAGCCGAAACAAAAATGTGTGAGCTGGAGGCTAAAAAAATGCGAGCCAGCTCACACTAACTCAGCTTAGAGGGAACACTGCTCTCAGCCCCGCCTACCTCACAGGGTGTCTGTTGTGGGGAAGAGAAGGGAAAGGAGATGGTAAGCTGCTCTGAAACTCCTTCAGGTAGTGAAGGGCAGGGTATAAATCCAATCTCCTCCTCTTCTTCTTTATTATATTTTTATTCATTTATTATATTTTTATCCCACCCTCCCCGCGAACAGGCTCAGGGCGGCGGTGGCGGCTTCTTCTTCTTCTTCTTCTTCTTCTTCTTCTTCTTCTTCTTCTTCTTCTTCTTCTTCTTCCAAAATGAAATCCTCCAGACATATTCTAGGTATTAAAAGTGTGGAGAAATCACATTTCTGTATACTTGTCAATAAGCGGGCGAGTTGGTTTTAACAACAAATGAATCAGTGGTTACATTTTTGACCAACAACAAAAAAAACAATTGACAGCATTTGCCTGCGAAATCTCAAACCCGCCCAGAGAACATTCATTTTTCTACTTCTGCCCAGTGCGATGAAAAACACAAAACATACTGTTCATTGGGGAAAAAAAAACATTCTCGCCAGGCTTAAGTTGTCTTACCAGTTATACCACAACCAGCTCGGCGTTCTCTAGACAAGTGGGTTTTGTGTTCTTTTTTTGGGGGGGGGGGGTGGACAGGAAAATCTGACTGACAAACACAGTGGATGAATCAGAAGCAAAAAAAGATAGATGGGTGGGCGGAAGCCCCAACCGCCCCCTAATTGGTCACTGCTACGAATCTCTTCTCCGGGGAGAGATCGCCCGTGTGCCGAGGTAATAGCTGAAACACGTAGGCTCGAGCCATGCAATAGAGGGCAAAGTATCCCCGATGGATTGGGCCAGGGCTTTAGTTTCCGGGATTATCTGGAGACGGTGGGTAATTATTGAATGGCATTGCTTTAGCGCTGATTAGTATCTGCGGGCTTGTTCCTTCCTTTCCCGAGGAAAGCATTGATAAAAAATGAAGCCAGCTGCTGTGTGCTCTTCATGAGGAAGGAAGGGGGGGGGGAGAAACACCCTATATTGCAATCTAACAGGATCAGGTCTCTTCCTCCCCACCCCTCTCCCCGTTTGATCGCAATCTGTTACCTAGATGTCTCTGCAAATTAATCGAGGCTCGCGCATTTAGCCCCATCCCGTTTGTACTGCTAAATGAATACATGTAGCCAGAGCCGCGGAATACATAATTAAATCCTCCCGTTTAATCTCTCAGTAATAATTTTGACCTTCGTCTGGAGATGCTGCGGTTGGAACCGATGACACACCGGGTTGCCGAGAAGGACGATTCGCGGCAATCTGAAGAAACTGGGCCGCAAAGTGAGAAAGTGTCGGGTCTGCAATAGAAGGTCAACATCTGAGTCTAGTAGCACCTTGGCGACTGTGGCGGAACTTGCCCGATGTGCCCTGCAAGGTCCTATTCTGCCCTAAAGGTAAAGAAAGGTTCCCTTGCTCAAAAGCCAGTCGAGTCTGACTCTAGGGTTGCGGTGCTCATCTCCGTTTCCAAGCCGAAGAGCCAGCGCTGTCCGAAGACGTTTCCGTGGTCATGTGGCCGGCATGACTAAACGCCAAGGTGCACGGAACGCTGTTACCTTCCCACCGAAGTGGTACCTATTTATCGACTTGCAATTTCTTGCTTTCGAACTGCTAGGTTGGCAGGAGCTGGAACTAGAGACGGGAGCTCACTCCGTCATGCGGCACCCGGGTCTCGAACTGCTGAACACAGCCTGCAGTTCAGCGTCTTAACCACTTGAGCCACCGCAGCTACCCTCCTATTTATTCCGCCCTACCCTCCTATTTATTTATTTTTATTTATTTATTTGATATACTGCCCGCCCCGCAACCAGGCTCAGGGCGGTTTACATCAATATCATAGCAATCGTTTGGCAACAAATTAAAACGACATAAAATCGCGGATCATAAAATCACAACTACCGTGTAAAATAACCAGGTGTCAGTCATATCCAGGGCTTTTTTTTTTTTTTTGTAGAGAAAGCCCAGCAGGAACTCATTAGCACAATAGGCCACACCTAACAGCAGAAACTCATTAGCATATTAGGCCACACCCCAACAGTATAGCTCATTAGGATATTAGACCACACCCCATGCCTTCCCTTGGCTTGCCTGGGTGCCTGGGTGCTTGGACAGGCCAGGGAAGGCGCGGGGAGGCATTTAAATGCCTCCCCGATCCTTCCAGAGCCCCCCTGGCCCGCCCACCTCAGAGTCACTGGGGGATTGTCGCTCTCCAGGCCTTCCCTCTGTAGCCAGACACGCAGAAGTTTTGGCTGTAGTGGGCGTGGCCAACTCTGAAGCCAGCCGGAACTCTGTTCCTGTGCCTTCCTGCCCCAAAATAGCCCTGGTCATATCTGAGTATAGCAGTGGTGCCCCAATGTCAAATCTGAACCAGGCCGCTGGTGGCAGGTTGGCCAGGAAAAAGGGAGGGACGCCCGCTGTCTCAACCAAAAGTCTGGTGGAAGAGCTCTGTCTTGCAGTCCCTGTGGGATTGCAATAAATCCCACAGGGCCCTGATCTCATATGGGAGCTCATTCCACCAGGTGGGGGCCAGGGCCACTAGAGAGGCTTTTCTTCCACTCTCGGGTAGCCCACCGCCGCCACCACCTGACCTTTGTATGGAACTGCCCACTGGGAGGGTCAGGAGTCTCAGCTTCCCTTCCAAGTTCTGAGGCCTTGCCTCTGCGTCTCCTGCTGCCCAGCGCCTGGTCATCATGGGGACAGTTTACTGCCTTGCATGCCCCTGGAGGAATAGCCACTTGCCAACTGCCTGCCTTCCCCCGGCCTTCCTTTTCAAATAGCATGCCTGAGACGGTGGAGGTCTGTGTGGTACAGAGAACCCCTACCAGCATCAAAAGTATTTATTAAAGAAAAAAATGTTTGCAAGTGTACTTGTAGAACAGCACGAGACTGAGCAAGGGATTCCAAAAGGAACAGGGAAAACACAAATCCTGTGTCCCTCTCTCTATACATACCCTATCAGATGTTAAAATATAGGGCAGGGTCTTTAGCTTAGGAGTTCTAGATCTCTACAGAGTGACAATTACCTTGAAGCTTGCTTTAGCTCTTTAGGTGAGCACATGGTCAATGGCTGCCTTCCCAGTGGAGAGGTCTGTGTTTTCTCATGGACTCAGCACCCAAGGAAAAGAGAGCTTCCTCCTCGCTCTCCTGAGTTTTATCATCTCTCTTTCCCCCAGCCCCTGACCAGGTCAGGCCAGTGTTGGTGTTGGTGGGTGCCATGCTACCTCTGGGCAACCCATTGAGGATCCCTGTTGTTGGTCTTTAAGGTGCTACTAGATGAGCATCTAAGTGCAAAAATGGCTAAGGAGGACACAGGGCATGGTTAGAAAAAAGAATAAAATGGAAACTAAACAGCTAGTGTTTCAGCCATTTCCTGGAATTATGGCCGATGCTTCATTAGAGCAGAACCACACTCCCTCAGCATGGATTCATACATGCATGGCATGCATGAAACTGCTGTCAGAGGATAAATATCACTGTAAAGAAATGATCAAGCACACCCTGGATTCTGATCCTGGGATATGAGGGATGGAATCAGCTAGTGGAGGGGTCGTGGCTCAGTGGAAGTGCCTCTGCTTTGCATGTGGAAGGTCCCAGGTTCGATCCCCGGCGTCTCCTGTTAAAAGGACCAGGCAGGAGGTGATGTGAAAGACCTCTGCCTGAGACCCTGGAGAGCCGCTACCAGTCTGAGTTGGCAATACTGACATTGATGGACCCAGGGTCTGATTCAATAGAAGGCAGCTCCATGTGTAGTGCGCCACTGTCAAGCTCTGGCCAAAGAGGGAACTGCAGGGAAATCCGCCAGGCTGCAGCAGGGCCAGGTGACATTTATGGGTCGGGCTTGTTCCCAGCTTTGAGCTGCTAGGAGGGTCTGCTCTTGCTGCATCTCACCGTGGCGATGGACCCCCTTAGCACTCCAGCCCTGTTACACAGGAGCCAGGTCTGGCAGCCACAACCATGGCCTCCCAATGCCACGAACGCCACGTTTTTCAATGGAGTCAGTTCACACATTCAGGCCACCAGGCCTCAAACACAAACCAAGGAATGGAAATCAAAACAAGGTGGATGCCTTACGCAGCTGAACACTGCCCAGGCTTTCTTGGCATGTGTCATTAGGTTTTGCGAACATTCCAAGAGAAAGACGGCAGAAGAACATCAGAGAGCCCTGAGGGATCAGCTCAAAAGTCGAGTCCAGAGTACGGTTGTCCACAGCAGATGAGTCATGGAAGGTGAGGGAGCTGGGGCACGGAATCCAATGTCTCTCTCAGCTGCTGCTCTTCACCAGTTGGGACTCCAAGACACACTGCTCTTGGACATGGAAGCTCCATTAAGCCCTCACAGCTACTGACGGATCTGTCCTCCAAGAATTTGCTTAAACCCTTTTTAAATTCCACCTACGCAGGTGGCCGTCATCACCTGCAGCGGTAGTGAATTCGACGAATCAGTTGTGCGTGGCATGAAGAACTTCCTTTGGTCTGTCCTGAATCTGTTTGCTCATCATAAAAACCTAAGAAGAGCCCTGATGGATCAGACCAGGGGTCCACCTAGTCCAGCATTCTGTCTCACACAACAGCCAACCAGCTCTTCTGGAGGGTCAACGACAAAGCAGAGAGTCCGATGCCTTCATTAGAACATCAGAAGAGCCCTCCTGGATCAGACCAGCGGTCCATCTAGCCCAGCATCCCGTCTCACACAGTGGCCAAACCAGTTCTTCTGGAGGGTGGCCAACAACAGGGCAGAGAGGCCGAGGCCTTCATGAGAACATCAGAAGAGCTCTGCTGGATCAGATCGGTGGTCTATCTAGTCCAGCATCCTGTCTCACACAGTGGCTGACCACTTCCTCTGGAGGCCCAACAATAAGGCATAGGGGCCAAGACCTTCCCCTGATATTGCCTCCTGGCCCTGGGATTCAGAGGTTTAGTGCCTCTGAACATGGAGGTTCTACTTAGTCTTCATGGGTAGTAGCCACCGAGAGACCTCTATGAAACTATCTGATCCCCTTTTTAGAGCTGTTTATCCCTGTGGCCATTACAACGTCCTCTGGCAGCAAATTCTACATTTTAATCACTCTCTGTGCAAAGTAGTACTTCCTTTTGTCTGTCCTGAGCCTACTGCCCATCAGTTTCATTGGATGCTCTTGAGTTCTAGTATTTTGGGAGACGGAGGAAAAAATTATCTTGGGCCACTCTTTCCTCCCCCTGCATCATTTTATCGGCCTCTATCATATCTTTCCTTACTCACCTCTTTACTAAACAGATCAGTCCCGTGAGCTTCTTTGGCTGCCCCTGTGTTCTACTATTACGGAAGAGAGATAAGAACATAAGACCATCAGAGAAGCCACTGTTGGATCAGGACAATGGCCCACTCAGTCCAACACTCTGCGTCACACAGTGGCCAAAAATACCGGGTGCCATCAGGAGGTCCAGCACTGGGGCCAGGACACTAGAAGCCCTCCCACTATTGCCCCCCCCAGCACCAAGAATACAGAGCATAACCTGCCCCAGAGTTCCTCTCTATAGGTAAAGGTAAAGGTTTCCCTTGCTCGAAAGCCAGTCGAATCCGACTCTAGGGTTGCGGTGCTCATCTCCGTTTCGAAGCCGAAGAGCCAGTGCTGTCCGAAGACGTTTCCGTGGTCATGTGGCCGGCATGACTAAACACCAAGGCCTCTGCTCCGTATGCTTATCCAATCCCCTCTTGCAGCCGTCCGTGCGTGTAGCCGCCACCCCCTCCTGTGGCAGTGAATCCCGTGCGTTTCCCCCCCTCTGCCTTCTTTCTCTAAGCCATGCACCGTTTTGTAAAATTCTCCCTCCTTGGTCATCTTTCGTCTGAGTCCCAAACTGAAGGTCTCCCAATCTGTTGATCAGTCTTGGTCGCCCTTTCCTGAAGAAATCCCCAGCTCTACAATATCGTTTCTGGCATGGGGTGTGCAGAAACAGCAGACCATATTCGAAATGCAGCCACGCCACAGATCTGTGCCACCACCAGCATCCCAACATGGGCTGTCTCACTGCCAAGCCCTTTCCGAATGATCCCTAGCACGGAATAAGCCTTTTCCCTCCTCTGCTGTGCACCAGGTGGGTGTTTGAGTTGGTCTAGCTGTGGATGGCCTGGGCCAGCTATGATCTCATCAGACCTCAGGACAGAGCTAGGCAGGGCTGGCCCAGCTTAGAGTTTGGATGGGAGGCCCTCCAGGAACGGCAGGGTTGCTCTGTAGAGGCAGGGAACGGCCAACCGCCTCAGAACAACTCTTGCCCTGAAAACCCAAAGGGATTGCCATATACCAGCATACAGGTGCAAGTCTATCTGGCCTGCACCGTTGTGCTAGTATTGGTGGGGGAAGTATCATCTGAGAACATAATGAATTGTACTTGAGAACCAACCAAGCTTCCTTTGGGAGAAATCCCACTAAATGCTCCTGTAGCTTTCTTCTTCCTCTTCTTCCTCTTCTTCCTCTTCTTCCTCCTCTTCCTCCTCTTCCTCCTCTTCCTCCTCTTCTTCTTCTTCTTCTTCTTCTTCCTCTTCTTCTTCTTCTTTCTCTTTCTCTTCCTCTTCTTCTTCTTCTTCTTCCTCCTCCTCTTCTTCCTCGTCTTCCTCTTCTTCCAGTTTGGGGTAGTGATTAAGAGTGACGGACTCTAATCTGGAGAACCGGGTTTAATTCCCCACTCCTCTACATGACACCAGCTGGGTGACCTTGGGTCAGTCACAGTTCTCTCAGAGCTGTTCTCTCAAGAGCAGTTTTCTCAGAGCTCTCTCAGCCCCCACCTCACAGGGGTGTCTATTGTGGGGAGAGGAAGGGAAAGGAGATTATAAGCTGCTCTGATATTCCGAGTGAAAGGCGGGGTATAAATCCAGTCTCCTCCCCCTCTTCTTCTTCTTCTTCTTCTTCTTCTTCTTCTTCTTCTTCTTCTTCTTCTTCTTCTTCTAATTCACAGTTGACATATGGTGACCCAGTAGGCTTTTTAAGGCAAGAGACGTTCAGGGGTTGTTTGCCATTACCTGCTTCCGGGTCATGACCGTGGTATTCCTGTAATTTAGGTGCATGTCTTTGCTTTCCCTCACGCCAGAGAATCATTGATGCCTTTGAAACTACAGTGCTGATTAGATTGGTTCTCATTCTCCTCTCATCCCTATTTGCATGCTTAACAACCAACATTCCTCACAAAGAAAAGAACTAATGTTCAGCTGGCTTGGAAGGGGTGGGTGGGGGGAAAGGTAAGGATGAATACGGGTGGGGAAACCAATCCACATACCAATTCAGACACATTTATTGGGCATTTTGTGGGTACTTTAGAATTCTAGATCCAGAGGAGTTAGCCGTGTTAATCTGTTGCTGCAAAACAGTAAAAAGCCCGGTGGCACCATTAGGACTTACATACTTTATTGTAGCATAAGCTTTCGAGCAACACAGCTCACTTCGTCAGGAGTGTCCCTCGAAAGCTTATGCCACAATAAAGCTTGCCAGTCTTGAAAAGAGAAGAGAAGAGACGAAGAGATTGGATTTATATGCTGACCTTCACTCAGAGACTCAGGGCGGTTTACAAACTCCTTTCCCTTCCTCTCCCCACAACAGACACCCTGTGAGGTAGGTGGGCCTGAGAGAGCTCTTTCCAGAACTGCCCTTGAGAGAAAAGCTCTGACAGAACTACGTCTTGCCCAAGGTCATCCAGCAGCTGCGAGTGGAGGAGCGGGGAATCGAACCCGGTTCTCCCAGATTAAAGTCCGCACACTTAACCACTTCGCCAAACTGGCTCTCAGAGGTGCTACAGGACTTTTTACTAATTTTTTAAGAATTCTAGTCATCAAGAAATAGATATCGCTGCTGAAATCGGGATCCTTCGCTTATAGCAAGAGAGTGATCTTTCTGTATCTGCTGTACGAAGAGAGGGGAAACGTGGTTACGGTTGTATTCAGAAAAAAGGGATTTCACATCATGCCCAGTCCGGAGATCATTTAAACCGGAATTCTTTGGATGCTGGCATTAAAAAGACTTTGTTTCCCGGATTGGCTCCTAACCCTCCCGATCGCCAAAGAACACTTGGCTTCATTCCAAGTCCTCGAGTAGAATTTATTTGGATATCGCAGTAATGGCCAGGCGGCTCCCCACCCTCCTTCCCCCGCCCCCACCCCCAGGTTCACCCTGTGAATGCTAGCCTTTTTTCGCAATTAAAACTAATTATGATATTATCCGGGATGCCGCCAACCGCCGCTATTGGCCTGGGCCGCGGAGGCTCGGCAGGTGCAGTTCGCTCTGGAGCGAGGATGCTCAGGTGAAAGATGGAGGGGGCTCTGGCTGCATCCTCCGTTGCCCTGGCGACGCATACTTAGGTAGCTAAGTAGTCCTGCCCCCACAGAGGCACGGAAGATTAGGCCCCCGGTAAGTTGCGGAGAGCGCGATTGGGCAGCGAATAATAGATGCATTTTAAAACTCGCCGATCCGATGTCGGAGGTGTCCCCGTTAATTGTTTGGAATAGAGCGAGGCCGAACGGCTCGGCGGGCGCCATTTTTCCCCCCCACCCTGGGTAAAATGTCGCTCGCCAGTCGAACGTTGGTGAGCGCCCACGCCGAATAGAGATCTCGGAGATTGGAACAGATTATTCAAAAAACGAGAAAGGGCCCAAATATGACACTTTGTATCCCATAGGAGCTGCGGTGGCTCAAGTGGTTAAGACACTGAACTGCAGGCTGTGGAAGGTCAGTAGTTCAGCAGTTCGAGACCCGGGTGCCGCATGATGGAGTGAGCTCCCGTCTCTAGTTCCAGCTCCTGCCAACCTAGCAGTTCGAAAGCAAGAAATTGCAAGTAGATAAATAGGTACCACTTCAGAGGGAAGGAAACAGCGTTCCGTGCGCCTTGGTGTTTAGTCATGCCAGCCACATGGCCGCGGAAATGTCTTCGGACAGCGCTGGCTCTTTGGCTTTGAAACGGAGATGAGCACCGCAACCCTAGAGTCGGACTCGACTGGCTTTCGAGCAAGGGAGACCTTTACCTTTACCTTTTATCCCATGCTAGGATTGTCAACTAGGGTTTGCCGACCTCCCAGAATTTCAACAGATCTCCAAACGGCCAGAGGATCGGTCCCCCTGCAGAAAACGGCTGCTTTGGAGGGTGGACTCTATGGCATTATACTCCCGTTTGGTGTAGTAGTGAGGAGAGCGGACTCTAATCTGGGACAACTGGGTTTGATTCCCCACGCCTCCACTTGCAGCTGCTGGTGTGACCTTGAGTCAGTCACAAGTTCTCTCAAGAGCAGTTTCTGTCAGAGCTCTCCCAGCCCCACCTACCTCATAGGTTGTCTGTTGTGGGGAGGGGAAGGGAAAGGAGATTGTAAGATTCTCTTAGACCCCCTTCAGGTAGTGAAGGGCAGGGAATAAATCCAATCTCTTCTCCCTTCTCCTAATGGATAGGCTACCCTATTATCAACTCACCCCGTTTCAGTTTAACGACTGAGAAAGCTGATAGGTCAACGGGTGGTGCCCAAAAGACAGCACTTTAATTCATTTTTACAATCCTGCAACAAGCTCAAAGCAGCAAGCGTGGCTGTCCAGCATGGCATAGCGGATAGAGTGATAGAAGTGGATCCTGGGTGACCCAGGTTCGAATCTGCACTTTTGACCATGGAAGCTCGCCTGGGTGACCTTGGGCAACTCGAATGATAAAAGGGTTGGAACACTTTCCCTATGAGGAAAGGTTAAGGCGCTTGGGGCTCTTTAGCTTGGAGAAACTACGACTGAGGGGTGACATGATTGAGGTTTATAAGATTATGCATGGGAAAGAGCAGGTAGGGAAAGAGGTACTTTTCTCCCTTTCTCACAATACAAGAACTCGTGGGCACTCCATGAAATGGCTGAGCGGTCGGGTTAGAACGGATAAGAGGAAGTACTTCTTCACCCAAAGAGTGATTAACACTTGGAATTCACTGCCACAGGAAGTGGTGGCGGCTACAAGCATGGACGGCTTCAAAAGGGAATTAGATAAGCATATGGAGCAGAGGTCCATCAGTGGCTATTAGCCACAAGGTATAGATAGGGGCTCTGGGGCAAGTGATGCTCTGTCTTCTTGGTGCTTTGGGGGGGGGCAACAGTGGGAGGGCTTCTAATATCCTGGCCCCACTGGTGGACCTCCTGATGGCACCTGGTACTTCTGGCCACTGTGTGATACAGAGTGATGGACTGGATGGGTCTTTGGCCTGATCCAACATTGCCATCTCTTATGTTCTTATGTTCTTATGTTCTTATGAATGGGGCTGTGGGGCAATGGCAGAGCATCTGCTTGGCAGGCGGAAGGTCCAAGGTTCGATCCCTGGCATCCCCTGAAGAAGAAGAAGAAAGATCATGTAGGAGGTGATGTGAAAGAACTCTGCTTGGGATGCTGGAGAGCTGCTGCCAGCCAGAGCTGGCAATACTGACTTGGACAGACCAGTGGCCTGAGTCAAGCCTTTCACATCAACTGCTACCTGATCCTTCTGATTGGAGGTGCCAGGGATCGAACCCGGGACCTTCTGCCCCATGAGCACTGTTGCTATGGAGGTTCATCGCTTTATTGCATCTGAACTCTGGATTTCCTTTGCCTGCCAGAAGTTTCACCACATCCTGACCAATGTTCCCTCTGAGCTGCGGACTCTTGTGAGCAAAAATTCTTCTTTGTGAGCTACTGCTGTTAAAGTTGTGAGCGGGCGGTTTGGTTACTGCATAGATTAGTTCGCTCCGGAGCCCTCCTTCCTGAGCGAAGACAAAAATGGGTGAGCCGGAGGCTCAAAAACTGTGAGCCGGCTCACACCAACTCAGCTTAGAGGGAACACTGATCCTGACCTCAGAGGCTCTTAAGATCACGTTGACCTGAAACGTCTGCTTCCCCCCTACCCCCTCTTTTTAATTTTGTAACTTCTGGCCTGGTGAAGAATTCTGGGGAAATCAAACACTTTGTTGTTGTTGTTGTTTAGTCGCACAGTCGAGTCCGACTCTTCGCAACGCCATCACGCCAGGCCCTCCTGTCTTCCGAAGTTTGCTCAACTTCATGTCCGTTGCCTCGATTACACTGTCGAGCCATCTCATCCTTTGCCATCCCCGTCTTCTTTGACCTTCAGTCTTTCCCAGCATCAGGGTCTTCTCCAGTGAGGGCTCCCTTCTCATTGGGTGGCCAAAGTATTTGAGCTTCAGTTTCATTATCTGCCCTTCCAGGGAGCAGTCAGGGTTGATTTCTTTTAGGCAGGGCTCTTTTTGTAGAAAAAGCCCAGCAGGAACTCATTAGCATAATAGGCCACACCCAACAGCAGGAACCCATTAGCATATTAGGCCACACCCTGACAGCACTGCTCATTAGCACATTAGGCCACACCCCCATGTTACCAGAAGTGTGGTCATCCAGCCACACCCACCTTTCCCTTCTTATTCTGTTTACCTTGTTTGTTGTCAAAACCCAGGGCTTTTTTTGTAGCAGGAACTCCTTTGCATGTTAGGCCACACACCCCTAACGTAGCCAATCCTAATGAGTTTCTGCTATTGGGTGTGGCCTATTATGCTAATGAGTTCCTGCTGGGCGTGGCCAACTCAGGAGCCAGCCGGAACTCCGTTCCTGTGTGTTCCTGCCCAAAAATAGCCCTGCTTTTAGGATTGACTGATTTGGTCTCCTGGCAGTCCAAGGGAGTCTTCTCCAGCATCATAATTCAAAAGTATCTATTCTACAAGATCGGAAAACGTGGAGAGAATTGGCCCATAGAATCGCCAAGGGTCGAACATGACTGAATGCCTAACAACAACAACAACAAAAACGGTCCTAATAAAACATATTACATGAAAGGCGTTTCGAATACAGCTCCGTCCTGATTAGTACAGGAAGAGGGTGGAGGTAAATGGATGATGACGCAATGCTCCCTCTAAGCTGTGGGGTCTTGTGAGCAAGAATTCTACTTTGTGAGCTGCCGGCATTAAAGTTGTGAGTGAGCGATTTGGCTGCCGCATCGATTAGTTTGCTCTGGAGCCCTCCTTCTTCCTGAGCTGAGACAAAAACGTGTGAGCTGGAGGCTAAAAAACTGTGAGATAGCTCGCACTAACTCTGCTTAGAGAGAACTCTGATGATGAGGACACTGGACACTAGACACTAGAGAGGTGGTGAGCCCCCCTTCACTGGCAGCTGTCAAAAAGAGGCTGGACGAATATTTGTCAGAGATGCTTTAGGCTGGTCCTGCATTGGGCAGGGGGTTGGACTAGATCAGTGGTGGCGAACCTATGGCACGGGTGCCAGAGGTGGCACTCAGAGCCCTCTCAGTGGGCATGTGTGCCATCGCCCCAGCCAGGCCCAGACCATCATTAAAGTGTTGAATTCTCTGCCAAATAATTTTAAGTCAATGAAAGCATTTGGGATTGCTTCCCTTACTTTGTTTGGATCATCTTAAGTTAATGTATGGGTTGTTTTTTTCTAAAGTAAAACCTCAGTATTCAGGTTGAATTGCCGTGTTGGCACTTTGCGATAAGTAAGTGGGTTTTGGGTCACAGCTTGGGCACTCGGTCTCTAAAAGGCTCGCCATCACTGTCCTAGGGGGTTCACACATCCGAATCAGGCTGCAGGCCACTCAGGGTGAGCCTACAGGGTTTTCAAGGCAAGAGCCATTCAAAGGTCATTTGCCTACCTCTGCATAGCAACCCTGGACTTCCTTGGTGGTCTCCCATCCAAGCACAGGTCATTTCGGGGGGGATCGCGGGGGATCGCAGTTCCCCCGGGTGAGGTGCGTGGGGCAGGGCACATGACGAAGCCCCGCCCCCTGCTTCCGGCCGCCCCGCTTCCGGCCCTCATTCAGCAAGGAGGAGGCAGGAGAAGAGGGAGGGTAAGTTGCTTCCTCCCTGCCTCTCCCCACCCCTGCCTGCCTGGGGCCAGGGAGGGCCTTCGCGGGGCTTCCTTGCACTTCCGCCAGCCTTGCAGGTCCACCGCCGGGCCCCTCATGGGGCTCGGCAGTGGAGCTGCAAGGCCGCCGCGGGCGGCCAGGACCGTTGGGGGCGGGGTGTGTGGCCTTATGACACACTTCCGGTGATGTCAGTGGGTGTGGCCTTATGACACACTTCCGGTGATGTCAGAGGGTGTGGCATATGCTAATGAGTTATGCTAATGAGTTCCCCTAGCTCTTTTTCTACGAAACGACCCCTGCATCCAAGTACTCACCAGGGCCGACCCTGCTTAGCTTCTGAGATCTGACGAGATCGGGCCAACCTGGCCAGAGGAGGGGGGAGTGTGCAAAGTGAACCGTTCGTTAGGGTAGAACGTAGAAGAAGAAGAAGAGAAGAAGAGATTGCATTTATACCCCGCCCTTCACTTGGAGTCTCAGAGCGGCTTACAAACTCCTTTCCCTTCCCCTCCCCACAACAGACACCCTGTGAGGTGGGTGGGGCTGAGAGAACTCTGACACAAACGGCTCTTTTTCAAGGACAGCTGTGCCAGAGCTTGTGACTGACCCAAGGTCACATCAGCAGGTGCAAGTGGAGGAGTGGGGACTCAAACCCGGTTCTCCCAGATTAGAGTCCGCACACTTAACCACTACACCAAACTGGCTCTCCCAGTTTGAAGAACTCCACTCGGGCGGGCCCACGTTGAGTACACTGCTGTGTGTTCCCCATTGCTGTCAGCAGTCCCAAGGATACTGGCTCAGGGTCTGGGACACTTCAGGGTGAAAGAGCAGTGGGGTCTCCTCTGCAGACACACCACCGATGGGGCAGCAGATCTCCAACCCCCGCATCATCTGACTCCATGAAGAGCCCACCCCGCAAGGGACTTTATGGATCTCCTGACAAAAACTTGTGGATCTCCTGACATTTGGAATACTGTGTGCAGTTCTGGTCGCCACACCTTAAAAAGGATATTATCGCTTTGGGAAAAGTGCAGAAAAGGGCAACTCGAATGATAAAAGGGTTGGAACACTTTCCCTATGAGGAAAGGTTAAAGCGCTTAGGGCTCTTTAGCTTGGAGAAACGACGACTGAGGGGTGACATGATTGAGGTTTACAAGATTATGCCTGGGATAGAGCAGGTAGAGAAAGAGGTACTTTTCTCCCTTTCTCACAAGACAAGAACTCGTGGGCACTCCATGAAACTGCTGAGCGGTCGGGTTAGGACGGATAAAAGGAAGTACTTCTTCACCCAAAGAGTGATTCACACATGGAATTCACTGCCACAGGAGGTGGTGGCGGCTACAAGCACGGACGGCTTCAAAAGGGAATTAGATAAGCATATGGAGCAGAGGTCCATCAGTGGCTATTAGCCACAAGGTATAGATAGGGACTCTGGGGCAAGTGATGCTCTGTCATTTTGGTGCTTGGGGGGGTCAACAGTGGGAGGCCTTCTACTGTCCTGGCCCCACTGGTGGACCTCCTGATGGCACTGGTATTTCTGGCCACTGTGTGACACAGAGTGTTGGACTGGATGGGCCTTTGGCCTGATCCAACATTGGCATCTCTTATGTTCTTATGTTCTTATGTTTATCCCATTGTTTACAGCTCTTTGGCCATTTCTTTCTCCATACCAGCCAGTCATCTTGGAAGAAGAAGAGGAGGAGGAGGAGGAGGAAGAGGAAGAGGAAGAAGAAGGAGGAGAAGGGCTCTCCTTCTTGAGAGGTTTCCAAGCAGAGGCTAGAGGGCCATCTGACAGCACTGCTGATTCTGTGAACTTAGGCGGATCACGAGAGGGAGGGCCGGAAGGGATGACTCAGGACTTAGTTCTCGCCCAGGGAAATGCTGGTCGCCGCATTGGGGTCAGGAAACAATTTTTCTCCAGGCAAATTTGGCCGGAGATCCTGGAGGTTCTTTGTCATCTACTGGGCACTGAACAGCGGTCACTGGGAGTGTGCAGGGAAGGTATTTGTCAGTATCCTGCATTGTGCAGGGGGTTGGACTAGATGACCGTGGAGGTCCCTTCCAACTCGAGGAGGAGGAGAAGGAGATTGGATTTATACCCCAGCCTCCACTACCCGAAGGAGTCTCAGAGCGGCTCACAATCTCCTTTCCCTTCCCCTCCCCACAACATACACCCTGTGAGGGAGGTAAGGCTGAGAGAGCTCCTTCGGGGACTGCTCTTCAGAGAACAGCTCTGGAACAACTTGTAACTGACCCAAGGTCACCCAGCTGGTTGCATGTGGAGGAATGAGGAATCAAACCCAGTTCTCTCAGATCAGAGTCCGCGCCCCTAACCACTACACCAAACTGGCTAAGCCAGGGGTCCACAATTGAAGGAGAACAGTAGACTGCCGCAGGAGAGAGGGAGCGCACTATTTGTGCTCTGCACATCCGCTTGCACAGCAAAACATCTGAGTCTCCTTCAAACCCAGTTCTCTCAGATCAGAGTCCACGCCCCTAACCACTACACCAAACTGGCTAAGCCAGGGGTCCACAATTGAATTAGAACAGTAGACTGCCGCAGGAGAGGGGGAGCGCACTATTTGTGCTCTGCACATCCCCTTGCACAGCAAAACATCTGAGTCTCCTTCAAGTCATCGTTGAGGAACCTTTTTTTCCCCTTCCCCTTTTCTTACAGGCATTCAGGAAAGAAAATGTCACATACCTCCCTTCTCCAGGGACAGGCAGGGAATAACGGTTTTAAAATAACATTTAAATAGTCTCTCGATGTGCCATTTCACAGACGCTTCTGTCCGCCGCCGCCAAGTTAAGTAGTCGGTGTGCGTCATTATCGAGAAGTAATTTAATTTGCTAACACCGGAGCTAGCATTCGTTATTATATATATCTATTGGGAGAGACGGCGCGTCTTACAATGTGCCAGATTATATTCCATACATGCAAGTGGTGATTATCCTGGTGGTCTCGCTCATGTTGGTTCTCTGAGTGAGTCTCTTGATATATGAAGTTGGTCCTATTTCTTGTTAGAATGGCTGGAAATGACTCTCTGTCTATAAATAAGATGACGGACAGACTGCAGGGAAGGCGGAGAGGAGTTTGCCTCTTCTTGCGACTCTTTTTAAGCAGTGGAAAACTTCCCAGTTGTGAACAAACGAGAAGGGATGGCGACTTTGAAGAAGAAGAAAAGGAGAGATTGGATTTATACCCTGCCCTTCGGTGCCCAGAGGAGTCTCAGGTCCCGGTCACACGGGCCGGATATCACGGGGGGGAAGCGTGGCTGTTTGCCCCGTAGCAAAGTAATGCGTGGCAACCCGATCACATGTCCCGTCAAGGTCCCATGGTAGGTGTCGATCACACGGCTATCTTGCAGTGTGGCAAAGAAGCGGCGCGGCACGATCACACCAGCAATTGCTAGGCGCCGCTTCTGTGGCAAACGGGATTTTTTCCTCACTGACGTTTGCGCATGCGCATGATTGTTTGTGCGCATCCTGTGGAGACTTACAAAAAAAACATCCGGTGTGCGACGGGACATGGACGGGCGCCGGATGCCACGTGATTCCAGCGGAAACGCGATCAGACGCCTGCCCTTGCCCCGCGTTTTCCGGAAACTAGTACATTGTACATGGTGGTTTTTTACTCCGCATCTTCGGCAACAAGCCACGGGTTAGCCATGGGTGCACTACGCTTCCCAGATGTTGCGGTGTGATTGCACCCGGAAAATCCGGCTATCATCCGTGTCTTCAGCGTGGCAACTTCTCCGTGTAAGCCTCAGAGCGACTTACAATCTCCTTCCCCTCCCCACGACAGACACCCTGTGAGCAATAATCCCTCTAAGCTGTGGAGTCTTGTGCGCAAAAATTCTGCTTTGTGAGCTACTGGCATTAAAGTTGCGAGCGGACGATTTGGCTACTGCATAAATCAGTCTGCTCTGGAGCCATCCCTCCTGAGCCAAGACAAAAAGGTGTGAGCCGGAGACTAAAAAACTGTGTGCTAGTTCACACTAACTCAGCTTAGAGGGAACACTGCCTGTGAGGCAGGTCGGGCTGAGAGAGCTCTTTCGAGGACTGCCCTTGAGAGAACAGCCCTGAGAAAACTTGTGATTGGCCCAAGGTCACACCAGAAGCTGCATGTGGAGAAATGGGGAATCAAACCCGGTTCTCCCAGATTAGAGTCTGTACTCCTAACCACCAAACTTTGTTGTTGCAATCACAGGGCTACCCAACGAGGTGTCTGTGGGCACCAATGATGCCCCACCAACATTGGCACCAGGGATCATTTTGTAGAAAAAGAGCTGCAGGAGCTCATTAGCACCACTTATTAGCATATGCCACACCCCCTGACATTACTGGAAGTGTGCACCAGCCCCTCTGACAGGCAGAAGCACCTGGGATCCAATCTTTCCCCCCTCTCCCTTCCCTTCGCCTCCAAGTCGGGCGAAGGAAAAGGGGAGGGGGAGGATCTCAGGCGCTTCTGCCTGACAGAGGTGCTGGCGTGCCCACAGCCAGCCTGGGTGAATTATAGAATCATAGACTCATAGAGTGGGAAGGGACCTCCAGGGTCATCTAGTCCAACCCTCTGCATAATGCAGGAAAATCACCAATACCCCCCCACACACCCCAGTGACCCCTGTTCCATGCCCAGAATATGATTTTAAAAAACCTCCAGGATCACTGGGGGCCAAACTGGCCTGGAGAAAAATTGCTTCCTGGCCCCAAAGTGGTGATCAGCATTTCCCTGGGCGTGTAAGAAGGGGCCACAAGAACTAAGCACTGATGCAATCTTTCCTGCTCTACCTCTCGTGATTTGCCTAAGTTCACACAATCATCATTATGATCCTTTTAAAGTTGAAAGCATGCTATAAATGCAAAGGACTATTTGTAAGATTATCTGTAAGACACAAGACCAGAACGCATCTCACTTCTGAGAGACCCTATCACTCAGCTTCCATTGCCCCACACACATCCCACACTGGAATAAGAACATAATATCAGGCCATACCACATTGCAATAAAGCCCCTACAACTGTATACAGAAATACTGAGCTTCCCTACCATTTGCCACAACTAGCCCACCACACAACCAGGATTAAGACTCCTAAGTGGACCAACAGACAGGCATACACTTGTTTGAGAAACTGAGTATTACATTACAACACCTCTGGAATATTACAGATCAGTAGAGGCAGCACTGCACAGTGGTCAGAGTTGCAGATTGATGTGGGGAGACCCAGGTTTGTATTCTCACTCTGCTGGCTGAGTGACCCCAGGCCAAATCTCCCCTTCTCTACCTAACCTACCCCACAGGGTTGTTGTGAGGATGAAATGGAGACTCATGGGCAGGGTCCCCAGCTTCCCTGGCAGGAACACTAAAGAAATCTCTCACAATTATGCATCCATAGCAAGCAGGAGGGAAGGAGGCAAATACCACCAGCGCCAGAGACTTGCAGAGGAAAAGTCAAACTTTGAAGACTCACCCGTGCACCAGAGGGCCAAGGCAGCAGGAGGCAAGAAGCCTGGGCAAGCTGGGCTCCTCCTTGCCTGGCAGAAGATGAGGTGCAGAGGTGAGAGGTGGGCAAGCAGAAGAGGCACTCAGCCAGCCGCACAAGCTGCGTGCAAAGAAACTCCCGCCGCCCCAAGCTTCAGGGCTGCCTCAGAGGCTGCCTGCAGGGCTGCCTGCAGAGGCCAGACTCGCAAATGAGAAAAAGCAAACTCAGGGTTCGTGGGTCACAGTTTGGGCTGTGGAAGAGGAACCGGATTCATTCCTGGAGTTCTCTCAAGTTCCTGTGCTTTTGGTTTTGCTTTTTGCCACTCTGCCTCCCAAGACTGCTCCAGGTGCTCCGGCCTGAGGGCTGCTGGGGGCGGGGCTTGAGTGCTCATTACTTGTGGAGCTGAGGCTCAACGTCTCCAGCTGCTCCGCCACCTTCCCTTCCCTTGGTTTGCTCGGGGAGCCCGAGCAAGCCGGCTGCTGGAGGGATGTGCATTCGGTTCATCTGAACCGAATGCACCCCCGAAGATGGCCCATTCGGGCCTCTTTCAGGCTACTGCAGGCCGATTCAGATTCTCTGATCTGAATCGGCTTCCCACAGTTCGGCCCCATTATATCCTATGAGCCATTGAAGTCAATGGTGAAAACATAGGGTATATTCTGTGGGCTGGAGGGAAGGGGGTTTGAGGGAGAGGTTCCAAAACAGCAGGGTAGCTGCTGGAGCCTCTCCCCGAGATATCCGCCATGTTTCAGGAACATTGAACCAGGGGGTCCAACTCTACGGGCCCCCAAACAGGTTGCCCCATCTCCTCCATGGTTCTCTATGGTGGGGGAAATAGGGGCAACCTGTTTGGGGGCTCATAGAATTGGACTCCCTGGTCCAATGTTCTTCAAACTTGGCAACGCCACTCAGACATCACACACAAGAGGTAGAATTTGCCCCTACAGTCCAAGGCCACCACCCCAAGGCTCAGAGAAACAGGAGAACTTTTCACCCCACCCCCCTGCGCGGGCATCGCAGCTGCTGCTGAGAACGGCGGCGGCCATAACCTTTTAAAGAGCCCCTAAGGAGAGCTGGGGGAGCCAGAATGACCTCTCGCGTGTGATGACATCAAACGCGAGAGGTGGGATTTGCCCCTATGAGTCCAAGGCCACCACCCCAAGGCTCAGAGAAACAGGAGAACTTTTCACCCCACCCCCCTGCGCGGGCATCGCAGCTGCTGCTGAGAACGGCGGCGGCCATAACCTTTTAAAGAGCCCCTAAGGAGAGCTGGGGGATCCAGAATGACCTCTCGCATGACAGGTGGAATTGCTCCCCCACTGTTGCCCAACTGATGGCTAGTGGGAGCAGGGGGCAGGGCTTATGTGGCCACCCCCTGGGCTCCTGACTGGCGGAGCGGTGCCCCGGTGCACTCCGGCAGGAACCGAGGCCTGGACAAAAGAAAATGCTTCTTTACACGGAGAGTGATTAAAATGTGGACACTGGCAACTTAACTGGAGGCTGGCAACTCTACTAATAGTGAATCAGGCCAGTATGGTCTGTTAGGACCTGTTTTCTTGTTGCCAGAGGATGTCGTGATGGCCACAGGAATAAACAGCTTTTTTTTTAACGGTTTTTTTTTTCTTATTTTCAACTTAGTTAACAAGCATACTAGAAGAGGAAGAAGAAGAGATTGGATTTATACTTCGCCCTTCACTACCCAGAGGAGTCTCAGAGCGGCTGACAATCTCCTTTCCCTTCCCCTCTCCACGACAGACACCCTGTGAGGTAGAAGAAGAAGAAGAGATTGGATTTATACTTCGCCCTTCACTACCCAGAGGAGTCTCAGAGCGGCTGACAATCTCCTTTCCCTTCCCCTCTCCACGACAGACACCCTGTGAGGTAGAAGAAGAAGAAGAGATTGGATTTATACTTCGCCCTTCACTACCCAGAGGAGTCTCAGAGCGGCTGACAATCTCCTTTCCCTTCCCCTCTCCACGACAGACACCCTGTGAGGTAGAAGAAGAAGAAGAGATTGGATTTATACTTCGCCCTTCACTACCCAGAGGAGTCTCAGAGCGGCTGACAATCTCCTTTCCCTTCCCCTCTCCACGACAGACACCCTGTGAGGTAGAAGAAGAAGAAGAGATTGGATTTATACTTCGCCCTTCACTACCCAGAGGAGTCTCAGAGCGGCTGACAATCTCCTTTCCCTTCCCCTCTCCACGACAGACACCCTGTGAGGTAGAAGAAGAAGAAGAGATTGGATTTATACTTCGCCCTTCACTACCCAGAGGAGTCTCAGAGCGGCTGACAATCTCCTTTCCCTTCCCCTCTCCACGACAGACACCCTGTGAGGTAGAAGAAGAAGAAGAGATTGGATTTATACTTCGCCCTTCACTACCCAGAGGAGTCTCAGAGCGGCTGACAATCTCCTTTCCCTTCCCCTCTCCACGACAGACACCCTGTGAGGTGGGTGGAGCTGAGAGAGCTCTTGACAGAAACTGCTCTTTTTCAAGGACAGGTCTTATCAGAACTACGGCTTGCCCAAGGTCATCCAGCCAGGTGCAAGTGGAGGAGTGGGGAATCAGACCCGGGTCTCCCAGATTAGAGTCCGCGCACTTAACCACGACACCAAACTGGCTCTCTGTGGCATGATCTGCCTTGATCTCGGTCACCAGCAACACATCCTGACACTTAAGGATCTTTTCCAGCTCCTCTGTGACTGGCTGCCCTTCCCAGGCTTAATCTCCCTTTGATTTCCTGTTTACAGTCTCCCTTTTGGTTGACGAGGGAGCCCAGGTACAGACGATCTTGAACAATTTCCGTTTCTTCATCATCAGCCTTAACATTGTGTGGTTCCCCAGCAGTCATTATCTTTGTCTTCTTGATGTTCAGGTGTAATCCTGCTTATTTAAAAACAGACCCGTAGCCAGGATTTTTTTTAATTGGGGGGGGCTTTAAATAAATCAGGGGGCACCCTCCCCCAGGGAGCACAACAAATAAAATAAAAAATTGGAAGTTGGGGAGGGGCAGGCCCCAGGATGCCCCATTGTAGTTATGGGCTATTTAGAAAAGCAACAGGTCTGTCTCTGTATGGCCGCTTCGTGCATTCATAAGGTATGAAATACTCTCCAAGATGTGTTGGCATTTGTATAAGAAGGGGGTGGGCACATGCAACAAGCCCCACCCCCTGCTCCCAGCAGCCCTCAGTCAGAGCAAGAAGCAGCCAGGTAAGCTGCAGAGCCCCCCCCCGGCCCCCCAGTCCAAAACAGTCCAGTGGTACCTTTAAGACCAAGTTTCATTCAGGTACAAGCTCTCCCTCCTCTGTGAGGACCGAGCTGCACGTTCCCCCCCCCCAATAGCTAGCAATCCAAAACAGTTCAGTGGAGCGTGAGCGGTGGGTGTTGCCTTCTGACACACTTCCGGTGATTTCAGGGGGTGTGGCATATGCAAATAAGTTATGCTAATGAGTTGTGCAAATGAGCTCCTGCACCTCTTTTTCTACAAAATGACCCCTGGTAAATCTATTCATAATAAGTTTGGTGTAGTGCTTAAGTGTGCGGACTCTAATCTGGGAGTACCAGGTTTGATTCGCCAGTTGTCCACTTGCAGCTGCTGGATGACCTTGGGCAAGCCACAGTTCTGACAAGAACTGTCCTTGAAAGAGCAGTTATTGAAAGAGCTCTCTCAGCCCCACCTACCTCACAGAGTGTCCGTTGTGGGGAGGTGAAGGAGTTTGCAAGCCGCTCTGAGACTCCATGTGAAGGGTGGGGTATAAATCCATCCTCCTCCTCCTCCTCCTCCTCCTCCTCTTCTTCTTCTTCTTCTTCTTCTTCTTCTTCTCCTTCTCCTTCTTCTTCTTCTTCCCTACATGAATATGTCATGTCAGATGAGTTTCTAGTTTTGTAAGTAAAATGACTTTCTCTCATTACCATTGGAGACAGATCACTTTGTAATTTGTTTGAACGGCGTTTTTCCGCTTAACCGGGAAACGTGGAGGGTCGGGGAAATTGCGTCAAGCTTCTGTCCTTCCAAGGCAAATGATTTCTTTTCTTTTTTTACTTTTAACCCGATGCCTTTCAGTCCCACCCTTTTCAAATGACTGCACGCACCCCACCTCAGTAGCATCCCTTCGTGCTTCCCCAAAGCCAGCCCCGGAGGTTCCGTTCTCCCAACAGGTGAAGCCGGATTCAAGCGTTGCAGGTTGACAATGTGGCAGGCACGTGAAATGCATCTCATTTGTGTCCCATTTCCCCCTGCTATTTGCCAGGGTGAAAGGGCCAACCATTTTAAAAAATGTAATTTGCAGGGTATATGCTCTATCTGTCAGGAGCAGGAGGAAGGAGTCCTCGTCTTGCAGTTTATCAGACACATGCCGCCCATCTGCTCCAGCCGGGGTCGAGGGGGGATTTGCTGGTAATCCTCTAGACCCATCTGTAGGGGGTTCGAAACGCTGACCACAAAGCTAGACGGGATGAAGTTTATTTAATTACAAAAAAACACTGCTCCAGAGGTTACTGGAAATTACTCTGGAGAAGAAATCATTGGTTGTTGTTTCCCCCCCCTATTTTTATTGTGTCATTTCTTGGATCATCGAGAGTGGGGTCGCTTTTGTATCGACACAAGATTGTGGCTAAAAATAAAAGCTGGTGCAGGCGACCCGGTTCGGCACACGAGGTCAGCTATCCACCTGTTGTGCCGGATAACTTGGACTGAATGACGAAGTCGGGCCCCGGGCTATTCCTCTCTAAATCTAGGGCAGATACGAAGGGTAACGCAAATGTGCTATAGGTAGGAATGCGCAGCCTGGACAAAGACTACAAACACAATCTAGAAGGGTGCTGGTGCAAAGACACACAAGATTTACCGCCTTTGTGACCCTCATAAGGGCAGAAAGGAGGGATACAAATTTGGGAAATAAATAAATCATAGAGTCATAGAGTTAGACGGGGCCAGACAGGCTAAAAATATAGTTCGTGTCCGGACCACGGAGATCAGTTCCCTAGGAGGAAATGGATAGTTTGGAGGGTGGACTTTATGGCATTGTACCCCACCAAGGTCCCTGCCCTTCCAGGCTCCATCCCCCAAATCTCCAGGAGTTTCCCAACCTGGAGCTGGCAACCCTACACCCCACATCCCTGCGCCAAGAATACAGAGGGTTACTGCCTAGGCCAGGGGTATCGAACTCATTTGATGCGAGGGCCGGATCTGACATAAATGAGACCTTGTTATGCGTTTCATAAAAGGTAATGCCAGGTAGTGGAGATATAAACTTGATAAAGGGCACAAACACAAAGGTTTTTTTTTTTTACTTAAAATAAAAACGTGCTTAAAACATCAGCACTCTTGCAATATTTTGTTTATTTAACAGTGTTTGATAACTGACGCCTCTTGCTCTGAATTATCGCCTCAAAATGCCTGTGCTGTTGCAGTCTTGAGTGTGCTGGTCAGGTGTGTACCTGTAAGCTGCAAACCTACGATGACGCAGCAGCAGCAGAACTGGAAGAAGAAGAGATTGGATTTATACCCCGCCCTTCACTACCCAAAGGTGTCTCAGAGCAGCTTACAAACTCCTTTCCCTTCCCCTCCCCACAACAGACACCCTGTGAGGTCGGTGGGGCTGAGAGAGCTCTTGACAGAAACTGCTCTTTTTCAAGAACAGCTCTTATCAGAACTACGGCTTGCCCAAGGTCATCCAGCCAGGTGCAAGTGGAGGAGTGGGGATTCGAACCCGGTTCTCCGAGATTAGAGTCCGCACACTTAACCACGACACCAAGACAGCCAGGTCCACTGCGGGCCTGATAGTAGCCCTCTGGGGGCCTGATCCGGCCCCCGGGCCGCATGTTTGACACCCCTAGCCTAGACATAGATGGATTGACTCAATAAAGAAAGCCCGAGTTTGCAAGGCCTCAGCAAGGCTGTTAATGAAAGGACATTTGGGAGAGTCACTATAAGTCCGAAGTGACTTGATGGCATTAAGCACACACACAAACGCACACACCCTTGGCTGAGCCTATTAGATATCACCATACCCTTGGTGAAGGAACCCAAGAGCAAAGCCGGACGTATTCTAAAGTCACGCAGAAGATATTCAAGGTTCACATTCCTTTATCTGGTTGAAACAGATCCATCTCACTGTTTTGGCACAGGTTCCTCCCCACCCCCAGGATTCTGGTTATATAAAAACATCACAAAAGGGGGCAATTCAGTTATTCTCTGCTGCTCCAGAGGAAAAGACTAGGTCTAATGGGCTTTAGTTGCAGGAGGGTAAGTTTCAGCTGCACTTAAGGAGAACTTTCCTAATCGTAAGAATGGTGGTGGTCTGAAAATGGAACCAAGTCCTAGGGGTGGTGGGCTTGAAGAGATTTTGTGAGGGATAGCCCACCAGCCCTAGGTCATTGGTTTCGTCTTGAGGGACAGCCACCACATTCAGACAGGAACGCTCTAGCTTTGGAGTTCTGGCACTCAGCACTAGGGATGGGCACAAAGCACATTTTGCTGTTCGGTTGAAACACGAACTGGACCACGAACCCAGATGAACGGGTCAGTTGGTTCGTGAACCGACCCGGTTTGTATTTATTTGTGAGCCATTTGAAGTGTAAACCCCTGCTTTCTGATCCCCACAGCTTTTCATGAAGAGCAGAAAGCAGTGGTTTAAATGGCTCCGATCCATTTCACCCCTTGCTTTCTACTGACCACTACAGGGGGCAGAAAGCTGGGCATGAAATGGCTCCCAGCCATTTAAACCAAAGAGCTGCACATCGGAGAGCTCCCCACTGCTCAGCTGTTTCTCATGAAGAGCAGAAAGCAGAGGTTTAAACCCCTGCTTTCTCCTCTTCGTGGACCACCATGAACTGCATCAAAATTCATGAGAGTTCATGGCAGTTCTTCAGTTCATGGACAATGCTTCATGAACCGCCCAAAAGTCGTGATGAACTTTAGTTCGTCGGCCAGTTTATGCCCATCCCTACTCAGCACGTCGTTAGACTAGCTGGCCCAGCAAGTCCCTTGCAACTGTTGCATTCCGTGGCTGATGACTTACATTGTTTACAAAAACAAAAGAAATATATAGGCCTGGATCCAGGCCAATATTTCCATGGCTGGAAGGATTTCTGTCCATGGAGTGCAACTTCCTCTCCTCTTGGGGCTGCAGTGAGAGTGTGGAAGTAAAAAAGATGCCCTCCATGGGTGGAAACGCTTCTCCCCAAGGCTGGATCCAAGCCACTGAAAAGCAGCATAGCAGAAAGTAGCAGTTTAACCCTCTCGTAATCAAGCTGCGGTGGCTCAAGTGGTTAAGACGCTGAACTGCAGGCTGTGGAAGGTCAGTAGTTCAGCAGTTCGAGACCCGAGTGTGCCGCAAGATGGAGTGAGCTCCCGTCTCTAGTTCCAGCTCCTGCCAACCTAGCAGTTCGAACGCAAGAAATTGCAAGTAGATAAATAGGTACCACTTTGGTGGGAAGGGAACAGCGTTCCGTGCGCCTTGGTGTTTAGTCATGCCGGCCACATGACCACGGAGAAGTCTTTGGATAGCGCTGGCTCTTCAGCTTTGAAACGGAGATGAGCACCGCAATCCTAGAGTCGGATTCGACTGGCTCTCGAGCAAGGGAACCTTTACCTTTACCTATCAAACTGCATCTCTCAACAAAGCCAATCTGAGAAAATTTGGAGGCATAACTTCCAAACTGCAAGATGTCAGAGAGTCCCACTGTACAACATGCTAGTCAGGCCACTCCTGGAGCACTGTGTGCAGTTCTGGAGGCCTCACTTCACAAAGGATGTGGACAGAATGGAGCGCATGCAGAGGTGAGCGACGAGGACCAAGCCCTATGAGGAAAGGCTGAGGGACTTGGGAAGGTTCAGTCTGGAGAAGAGGAGGCTGAGGGGGGACAGGATGGCTCTCTTGAAGTCTTTGGAGGGCTGTCAGAGGAGGGCAGGGAGCTGTTCCTGTGGCCAGTAGAGGAGAGGACTGCCACAGGAGGTGGTGGCGGCTACAAGCATGGACGACTTCAAGAGGGAATTAGATAAGCCTATGGATCAGAGGTCCATCCATTGATGGCTATTAGCCACAAGGTATAGATAGGGACCCTGGGGCAAGTGATGCTCTGTCTTCTTGGTGCTTGGGGGGGGGCAACAGTGGGAGGGCTTCTAGTGTCCTGGCCCCACTGCTGGACCTCCTGGTGGCACCTGGTATTTTTGGCCACTGTGTGATACAGAGTGTTGGACTGGATGGGCCAGTAGCCTGATCCAGCATTGGCTTCTCTTATGTTCTTATGAGGGGATCGGATCAACATATGATCAACATATGGAGCAGAAGTCCACCAGTGACTATTAGCCACAAGGTATAGATAGGAACTCTCAGTCTGGGCAAGTGATGCTCTGTCTTCTTGGTGCTTGGGGGGGGGGGAAACAGTGTGGGGGCTCCTAGTGTCCTGGCCCCATTGTCCTGGCCCCACTGGTGGACCTCCTGATGGCCTCTGGTATTTTTGGCCACTGTGTAACAGAGTGTTGGACTGGAGGGGCCATTGGCCTGATCCAGCATTGGCTTCTCTTATGTTCTTATGTCTGGGGCAAGGGATGCTCTGTATTCTTGGTGCTGGGGGGGGGGGGGAAACAGTGGGAGAGCTCCTGGTGTCCTGGCCCCACTGGTGGACCTCCTGATGGCACCTGGTGTTTTTGGCCACTGTGTGACCCAGAGTGTTGGACTGGATGGGCCATTGGCCTGACCAAACATTGGCTTCTCTTATGTTCTTACGACTTGCAAGAATGGGTTTAAATTAAGGGCGGGAAGGTACTGGCTGGATATCAGGGAAAACCTTTTTACAATAAGAGTTGTGCAACAGTGGAATGGGCTGCCCAGGGAGGTGGTGAGCTCCCCCTCACTGGCAGTCTTCGAGCAGCGGTTCGACGAACACTCGTCAGGGATGCTCTAGGCCGATCCTACATTGAGCAGGGGGTTGGACTAGATGATCTCTTTTGCCCCTTCCAACTCTATGATATGAAACCAAAACACTTGTGTCGGCGGAAGTCTTTGTGAGATCTCCCCCAAAACCACAAAGGAGACTGTGGGCTGCCACTGAAATGATCCTACCATTTGTCGTCACCCATTAAGCCTTCAGATGATGCCTGGGTTTTATATGTTTACTGATTGTGACTATGTATTTTGTCATATTTTATGTCAATTTTAGGTACCTTTTTTACCCCTTTTGCATTCTCTTCTGGTCAAGACTTCGGTCACATAGACCCGTAATAAATTGAATTGAATTGAATAAGCCTTCAGATGTAGTTGCACAAACAGAACTGGGTTTCACTCGTTGACCTCGCTGTCTGGGTATGAATATGACTGACCCACTCCCAGGCATTTCTCTTCAAAGAAGAGAACAGGCATTTGAACCATCTCTGGTAACTTTCTATTATACTTTTATCCAGGGCTATTTTTGGGCAGGAACGCACAGGAACGGAGTTCCGGCTGGCTTCCGAGTTGGCCACGCCCAGCAGGAACCCATTAGCATAACAGGCCACACCCAGCAGTAGAAACTCATTAGGATTGGCTACATTAGGGGTGTGTGGCCTAACATGCAAAGGAGTTCCTGCTACAAAAAAAGGCCCTGGGTTTTGACAACAGACAAGGTAAACAGAATAAGAAGCAAAAGGTGGGTGTGGCTGGATGACCACACTTCTGGTAACATGGGGGTGTGGCCTAATATGCGAATGGGCCGTGCTGTCAAGGGTGTGGCCTAATATGCTAATGAGTGTCTGCTGTTGGGTGTGGCCTATTATGCTAATGAGTTCCTCCTGGTCTTTTTCTACAAAAAAAGCCCTGCTTTTATCCCATGCTGCCCTGACCTGGATAGCCCAGACTAGCCCAATCCAGTCAAATCTCGGAAGCTAAGCAGGGTCGGTCCTGGCTAATATTTGGAAGGGCGACCTCCAAGGAATACCAGGGTTGTGATGCAGAGGAAAGCAATGGCAAACCACCTCTGAAACATCTCTTGCCTTAAAAACAAATCTAGCTTGCCACCTAGTGGTGCATAATGCTAAAAAGAGCTAAAACTACCGGCTGCCAGACAATCTTAGGATTTCCTGGCTATACTACACACAGGAGAACTGCATTTGAGTGGGAAAGGCTATTGCCAAATTTAAGAAAGCAGAAAACTTCAGTGCTGCACAGCATAAATAATACACACAGGCACTGGATAAAGGAGCTGCGGTGGCTCAAGTGGTTAAGACGCTGAACTGCAGGCTGTGGAAGGTCAGTAGTTCAGCAGTTCGACCCGGGTGCTGCATGACGGAGTGAGCTCCCGTCTCTAGTTCCAGCTCCTGCCAACCTAGCAGTTCGAAAGCAAGAAATTGCAAGTAGATAAATAGGTACCGCTTCAGTGGGAAGGGAACAGCGTTCCGTGCACCTTGGTGTTTAGTCATGCCAGCCACATGACCACGGAAACGTCTTCGGACAGCGCTGGCTCTTCGGCTTTGAAACGGAGATGAGCACCGCAACCCTAGAGTCGGACTCGACTGGCTTTCGAGCAAGGGAACCTTTACCTTTACTGGATAAAAGGACCAAAGGATCTCAAATCCATTTTTGAGCTTCAGGGCTTTGATAAGGATTGTGTTTTTGAAAAGGGATGCTTATCCAGAGCCCTGGAGCCCGTTACCGCAATTTACCATTGGTTCAGAAGTTCTCCAGATATTTGGCAACATCATTTATGGGACATTTGTTTCAAGCGTGAGTCACATTGACTAGAGTATCAGCAAATTGCTTTTTGGACTGGGTTTTTTTGTGATTCTTGTGCAAGGTGTTATCAATTTTCTGTAAATGTTTGTTAACGCTTGGACGTGTTTCTAATCTGTGTACATTTTGGCATTTCACATATATTTATTATGGTTTTCACGGTGTGTTATTTTGCTTCTTATATACCAAACATACTGCAGAAGAAGAAGAAAAAGAAGAAGAGGAAGAGGAGATACGTTAAAGATAAAAGAATTGGATTTCATAAAAAATCTTTTAGAGATTGAAAAGGTTATTATATCTACAGAGTTGAAGCTTATATGAAAACGTTATGTACTACTATTTGATGATTTGATGTTGGAAGAGACAGTGAAAGGGAATATGATTCAATGGGCACAGAATATTGGGCATAATATTAATTTTGAGCAGTGGGATCAAATATGGAAGAAAAATATTAAGATTACGAAAGTTATACCGAATAAAGAAAATGTGAATAAAATGTTTTATAGATGGCATGTAACACCTGAAAGATTAGGAAAATTGATTCAAAATGTTCTAATAAGTGTTGGAAATGTGAAAATAAGTCTGGTACATTTTACCATATGTGGTGGCTCTGTGAAAGAGCTAAGAGATATTGGGCGATGGTACATGAAATTTTACAAAAAATATTAGGTACAGGGGTGCCATTTACACCAGAGGCTTTGTTATTAAACATTTTACATGATCACTCCAACAAAAAAGATCGCTATTTAATTGTTTTCATAACTACGGCGGCCAGAATACTTCATGCAAAATACTGGAAACTAACGGAGACACAAACAAAACAAGAACTTATAAACAAAATACTGGAGGCGGCAGAAATGGATAAATTGACTTTATTGATAAAAGGTGCAACGGAATCAACATTCCAGAATACTTGGACACGGTTTTATAACTGGTATGGTAAGCAGATGTAGGTAAATATTTAGGAACAGAACATTGGTAGATAAAATGAAGAATATACATGTTTTATGTAGTAAGAGATAAAAGGTTACTTATACAGGACACAAGAAATAAGCATTAATGTGGAGTAGGCGCTAACATTAACGCTTGATAAAAAGCGGGAAAATATACCCCATGTATGTATGTGTACGTGTGTTCGTTTGTATTTTATATGTTTTTGTGTGTTTAATATATGTAAAAAAAAACTTTAATAAAATTCTGCCTCTTTGGGGGCAGTTTAATAATAAAAAAAAGAAGAGGAGGAGGAGGAGGAGGAAATTGGATTTATACCCAGCCCTTCATTCAGAGTCTCAGAGTGGCTTACAGTCTCCTTTCCCTTCCCCTCCCCACAACAGACACCCTGTGAGGTAGGTGGGGCTGAGAGAGCTCTTTTGAGAACCGCCCTTCAGAGAACAGCTCTGAGAGAACTTGTGACTGACCCAAGGTCACACCGGCAGCTGCATGTGGAGGAGCGGGGAATCAAACCCGGTTCTCCCAGATTAGAGTCCGCGCACACAACCACGACACCAAACCACTACAATAATCAATTAATTATTATCATCCCATGCTTCCCCTAAGGAGCCCAAGGGGGCACATATGGTGGTTCTCCTCGCCTCCATTATATTCTCACAGCAATATCATTGTGAGGTAGTTTTTCTGAAAGAGACTGACTGCCTCAGGGTCATGGCCCAAGGGGGATTGGAACCTGAGTCTTCCAGGTTCTAGGCTAATGCTCTAAGCAGTCCACCACACTGTCTCTCCACTACCCTCATCTTGGAGGAGTAACACTCTCACTGCCCTCTGCAGGACAAGGCAAAATATCTGTCAGAAGAAGAAGAAGAAGAGATTGGATTTATACCTCACCCTTCACTAGGAGTGTCAGAGCGGCTCACAAACTCCTTTCCTTTCCCCTCCCCACAACAGACACCCAGTGAGGTAGGTGGGGCTGAGAGAGCTCTGACACAAACTGCTCTTTTTCAAGGACAGCTGTGCCAGAGCTTGTGACTGACCCAAGGTCACATCAGCAGGTGCAAGTGGAGGAGTGGGGAATCAAACTCGGTTCTCCCAGATTAGAGTCTGGTTCTTTATGGTTCTTCTCATCAAGGAGCCTCTGACCGGGGGGCATTGAGAACCACTGCCTTATCTGTCTTCCCCTTTTTCCCACTTCTATGGTCATCGGTTGCTGACTTGAGAACCAGCTGTGGTGTAGTGGTTAAGAGAGGCAGACTTTAATCTTGAGAACCTGATTTGATTTCCCCGCTCATCCACATGAAGCCAGCTGGGTGACCTCGGGCCAGTCCCAGTTCTCTCAGAGCTGTTTTCTCAAGAGCAGTTCTCTTAGAGTTCTCTCAACCTCACCTCCCTCACAGGATGTTTGTTGTGGGGAGAGGAAGGGAAGGTGCTTGTAAGCCGCTCTGAGTCTCCAGTTTGGTGTAGTGGTTAAGTGCACGGACTCTAATCTGGGAGAACCAGGCTTGATTCCCCACTCCTCCACTTGCAGCTGCTGGATGACCCTGGGCAAGCCAAAGTTCTGCCAGTGCTGTTCTCTCAAGGACAGTTCCTGTCAGAGCTCTCTCAGCCCCACCTACCTCACAGGGTGTCTGTTGTGGGGAGGGGAAGGGAAAGGAGTTTGTAAGCCGCCCTGAGACTCCCGAGTGAAGGGCGGGGTATAAATCCAATCACCTCCTCCTCCTCCTCTTCCTCTTCCTCCTCCTCCTCCTCTTCTTCCTTCAAATAGTGAAGGGCAGGGTACAAAACCAATTCTTCTTCTTCTTCTCATTAACAACAACAACAACAAATAGGAGGTCGTTTGTGTCTCCAAAAGTCCAGCCCACGTTAAAAGCATTCTGTCCACATCCCCAAAGAACAGATCAATGAATGAAAGGAGAAATCTGGAGCAAGCGGGGGGTTTGTTGCTTTGTAGAAATATAACAATCGAAATGACACAACGGTAATTAAGCCCCCCTCCTGTGTCTGTCCCCCTCGCCAGACACACATGTTGTTGTTGGGAGTTTTTAATGCCACTGGCGTCTCCATGCAGGAGCCAAAATGATGAAGGAGAGACAGATGGGAAGAGCCAAGAACATAATTAACCCAGACTTCAGGAAAGCTTACAGCAGGGCACTCTAGATTAATCTACGAAGTCAGTAAATACAGTGGGGAAGGGAGGGAGAAAGGAAGGTGACAGGCCCGACTAGCCAAGAAAGAGCTAACTGGTAAATTCTGTCAGTCGTCCAGATCCGAAGCCTCAAGGCCCCATCCGCAATATTCGACACTTAGTAGTGTTTGATGCATTGAAACCGGGGATGCGCGAACACTTGTTGATTTGGCGCACGAATGGTGCACTCGACGGGTGTCTGCATGCAGCCGAATTTTCGGCGAGAGGTTCTGCAGCTCCCGAACAGCTTGTGCCAATTCGGTAGGTGGCTTTCCGGGTACAACACAACGCAATCGGAAGCATTTCACGCCTGCAGGTTCTCACACAGCCCCGAGGGGAGTAGTAGGTTCCCTCTCCGTAGACCTGTCTTAGCTGAGCATTGTTTGAACAAAGATTAAGCAAACCAGTCAGTCAATCAATCAAAATTTTACCATTGTGCATTCATCAGAATCCATATAGCAGCCATGAAATTAAAAGACGCCTGCTCCTTGGGAGGAAAACGATGGCGAACCTAAACAGCATGATAAAAAGTAGAGACATCACCCTGCCAACAAAAGTCCGCATGGTCAAAGCAATGGTATTCCCAGTAGTCATGTATGGTTGCGAGAGTTGGACTATAAGGAAGCCCAAGCACCGAAGAATAGATTCTTTTGAACTATGGTGCTGGAGAAGACTCTTGAGAGTCCCTTGGACTGCAAGGAGATCAAATCAGTCAATCCTAAGAGAAATCAACCCTGACTGTTCCCTGGAAGGCCAGATAATGAAACTGAAGCTCAAATACTTTGGCCACCCAATGGGAAGGGAGCACTCAGTGGAGAAGACCCTGATGCTGGGAAAGACTGAAGGTCAAAGAAGACGGGGACGGCAAAGGTTGAGATGGTTAGACAGTGTCACAGATGCAACGAACATGAAGCTGAGCCAACTTCAGAGGACGGTGGAAGATTGGAAGGCCTGGCGTGATCTGGTCCAGGGGGTCGCGAAGAGTCGGACTCGACTGTGCGACTGAACAACAAAAGCTATACATTTATAAAAAGGATTTATATATATAAAAAAAGATGCCTGATAACACATGAACCTGCTTTATTCTGAATCAGACCCTGGGTCCATCAAGATCAATACTGTCTTCTCAGACTGGCAGCAGCTCCCCAGAGTCTCAGGCTGAGGTCTTTCACAGCACCTACCCCCCGGTCCTTTTGATGGGAAATGCCGGGGATTGAATCTGGACTTTCTGCATGCAGAACATCCACTGAGCCACACCCCCTTAGGGCACATGGAGCTGAATCAGACCCCTCAACCCATCGGAGTCAGTATTGTCTACTCTGACTGGCAGCAGCTCTCCGGGGTCTCAGGCGGAGGTCTTTCCCATCACCTACTCCCTAATTTCCCCCGGGTGAGGTATGGGGGCGGGGCACATGACGAAGCCCCGCCCCCTGCTTCCGGCCGCCCCGCTTCTGGCCCTCATTCAGCTAGGAGGAGGCAGGAGAAGAGGGAGGGAAAGTTGCTTCCTCCCTGCCTCTCCCCACCCCTGCCTGCCTGGGGCCAGGGAGGGCCTTCACGGGGCTTCCTCGCACTCCCGCCGGCCTTGCAGGTCCACCGCCGGGCCCCTCATGGGGCTCAGCAGTGGAGCTGCAAGGCCGGCGTTGGCCAGGACCGTTGGGGGCGGAGTGTGTGGCCTTATGACACACTTCCGGTGATGCCAGGGGGTGTGGCATATGCTAATGAGTTATGCTAATGAGTTCCCCTAGCTCTTTTTCTACGAAACGACCCCTGCCTGGGACCTTCTGTGTGCCAAGCCGATGTTCTACCACCGGGCCACAGCCCCTCCCCACAGCCCTTCATCTCCAGTATCCAACTGGAAATGTGGGGGAATTGAACCTGGGACCCCGTGCATGCCAAGCAGATACTCTGCCACTGAGCTATGGCCTCCTTTCCCCCTGTCCTGAGTAGACATCAACAACAAGAAGCTTTTTACTATTCTTGTGGGCCACCATCTACGGGGGAACTTTGGCTTGGGTGTTCCGAAGCTGCGCAGAGCTATTTTGTGCTCTGTTCCAAATTCTTCAACACTGTTGAAGACTGAGAGGTGAGATGATAACCGTCCTCAAGTACTTGAAGGGCTCTCCTATAGAGGATGGTGCTGAGTTTTTTCCGTTGGCCCAAAAGGTTGGACCAGAACCAACGAAATTAAATCAGAATAGTTTTTGGCTAAACATTAGGAACAACTGCCTAACTTGCTACCCTGAATTTGTAGTGTGTAGTTGGTGGTATATAGTAAAAAAGCAATAAAAAAGTTTTTTTAAAAAAGTAACAACTTAAGAACATAAGAACATAAGAGACACCAATGTTGGATCAGGCCAAAGGTCCATCCAGCCCAACACTCTGTATCACACAGTGGCCAGAAATACCAGGTGCCATCAGGAGGTCCACCAGTGGGGCCAGGACACTAGAAGCCCTCCCGCTGTTGCCCCCCCTCCCCAAGCACCAAGAAGACAGAGCATCCCTTGCCCAAGACATAAGAACATAAGAGAAGCCAATGTTGGATCAGGCCAGTGGCCCATCCAGTCCAACACTCTGTATCACACAGTGGCCAGAAATACCAGTGCCATCAGGAGGTCCACCAGTGGGGCCAGGACACTAGGAGCCCTCCCACTGTTGACTCCCCCCCCCAAGCACCAAGAAGACAGAGCATCACTTGCCCCAGAGCCCCTATCTATACCTTGTGGCTAATAGCCACTGATGGACCTCTGCTCCATATGCTTATCCAATTCCCTTTTGAAGCCGTCCATGCTTGTAGCCGCCACCACCTCCTGTGGCAGTGAATTCCATGTGTGAATCACTCTTTGGGTGAATAAGTACTTCCTTTTATCCGTTCTAACCCAACTGCTCAGCAGTTTCATGGAGTGCCCACGAGTTCTTGTATTGTGAGAAAGGGAGAAAAGTACCTCTTTCTCTACCTGCTCTTTCCCATGCATAATCTTATAAACCTCAATCATGTCACCCCTCAGTCGTCGTTTCCCCAAGCTAAAGAGCCCTAAGCGCTTTAACCTTTCCTCATAGGCTCCATTCGAGTTGCCCTTTTCTGCACTTTTTCCAAAGCTATAATATCCTTTTTAAGGTGTGGTGACCAGTTAGAGTGGTTCTCTAGAGTGGTTCTTCCTGACAGTTGGAGTGGTTCCCTGGTGGAACAGGCTTCCTCTGGAGGTGGTGGGTGCTTCTCCTTTGGAGGTTTTTAAGCAGGGGCTGGATGGCCCTCTGACAGCAATGTGGACTCTGTGAACTTGGGCAGATCACGAGAGGGAGGGCAGGAAGGGTTGCCTCAGTGCTTAGTTCTCTTGACCCTTTCTTACACACCCAGGGAAATGCCACTTGGGGGTCAGGAAGCCATTTTTCTCCTGGCCCGTTTGGCCAGGGATCCTGGAGGTTTTTTGTCACCTTCTGGGCATGGATCAGGGGTCACTGGGGGTGTAGAGGGGGCAGTATTTGTGAATTTCCTGCATTGTGCAGGGGGTCAGGCTAGATGACCCTGGAGGACCCTTCCAACTCTATGATTCTATGTTTATTCATTTATTTATTTATTGCATCCGGTGGTTGCGGTTTGTCCCTGGCCCCCCCCCCCCCGGGCTTTTCTTTCTGATCTCAGTAAGATCGATTCTTTGGGTCGCGAGGCCCGTGTGCAGTTATAGATGTGTACAGACAGCAGAGAGCAGTGAAGAGGAGGAAAAGGAGAAAAACTGTTTTCTTCTTCCATTTCCATCAGTGCAGTCCTGCTGATGGAAGGAGAGGGAAAGACAATCCTGTCTCCACTGCCACCCTAACTGAAGTCGAGTGATTCACATGGCTGTTACTTCAGCGTGGGTTCCCTGACCCCAGAAAGCAATCTCCTTGGGAGCAGGAGGAGGAGGAGAGTTGGAGTCAGGGGTCATTTCCTGCGGGAGCGCACAGGAGTGGAGCTCTGGCAGTAAAGAGGCCAGGGGGCGGGCACATGCAACAAGCCCCACCCCCTGCTCCCAGCAGCCCTCAGTCAGAGCAAGAAGCAGCCAGGTAAGCTGCACAGCTCCCCCCAGCCCCCCAGTCCAAAACAGTCCAGTGGCACCTTTAAGACCAAGTTTTATTCAGGTACAAGCTCTCCCTCCTCTAATGTCCCACCCCCCCCCCCCCCAATAGCTAGCAATCCAAAACAGTTCAGTGGAGCCTGAGCGGTGGGTGTTGTCTTTGGACACACTTCCGGTGATGCCAGGGGGTGTGGCATATGCTAATGAGTTATGCTAATGAGTTATGCTAATGAGCTCCTGCACCTCTTTTTTTACGAAATGACCCCTGGTTGGAGTTATACCCTGTCCTTCACTCAGAGTCTCAGAGCGGCTTACAATCTCCTCTCCTTCCTCTCCCCACAATAGACACCCTGTGAGGTAGGTGGGGCCCCGGCTGAGAGACCTCTTTTGAGAACTGCTCTTGAGAGAACAGCTCTGAGAGAACTGTGACTGGTCCAAGGTCATCCAGCTGGCTGTATGTGGAGGAGTGGGGAATCAAGCCCGGCTCCCCCAGATTACGGCAGTTCTCCATTGGCTTTTCCCTCCGTTGTTTCAGGGAACCCACGCTGGCACAGAAGTTCCCCTCCGGATCGCATGCCACTTTCACATTCCTTGCTCATCGGATTTTATTGGTCCCCTCTGCGTTGCATGCCGCTTTCGCTTTCTTTGATCCTCGGGTCTTATGGTACCTTCTGCATAGATTTATGGCCGTTCAGGGGTGACTTCGCAGAGTACAGCATGGCCCTGAGGTTTTGAATGTGCTTTTGAGCTGCACCTTCTCTTCAGTGTTGAGAAAATGGGGAGCGAATGCCAGATGCAGAATTGCCCTTAGAGTCCGCCGCTCGTCCCCACTGCACCAAACTCGTTCTCAAGGCACTGAAAGGGAAGAAGAAGAAGAAGATGACGAGATTGGATGTATACCCCGCCCTTCACTCGGAGTCTCAGAGCGGCTTACAAACTCCTTTCTCTTCCCCTCCCCACAAGAGACACCCTGTGAGGTAAAAGAAGAAGAAGAAGATGACGAGATTGGATGTATACCCCGCCCTTCACTCGGAGTCTCAGAGCGGCTTACAAACTCCTTTCTCTTCCCCTCCCCACAAGAGACACCCTGTGAGGTAAAAGAAGAAGAAGAAGATGACGAGATTGGATGTATACCCCGCCCTTCACTCGGAGTCTCAGAGCGGCTTACAAACTCCTTTCTCTTCCCCTCCCCACAAGAGACACCCTGTGAGGTAAAAGAAGAAGAAGAAGATGACGAGATTGGATGTATACCCCGCCCTTCACTCGGAGTCTCAGAGCGGCTTACAAACTCCTTTCTCTTCCCCTCCCCACAAGAGACACCCTGTGAGGTAAAAGAAGAAGAAGAAGATGACGAGATTGGATGTATACCCCGCCCTTCACTCGGAGTCTCAGAGCGGCTGACAAACTCCTTTCCCTCCCCCTTCCCACAACAGACACCCTGTGGGGTAGGTGGGGTTGAGAGAGCTCTTGACAGAAACTGCTCTTTTTCAAGGACAGCTCTTATCAGAACTACGGCTTGCCCAAGGTCATCCAGCAGCTGCGAGTGGAGGAGTGGGGGAATCAAACCCGGTTCTCCCAGATTAGAGTCCGCGCACTTAAACACAACACCAGACTGGGAGAGAGGGAAGCTGAGAAGAACGTCTGCCTTCAGCCCCTTCTGCTGAGTCTAGGGCTGCCGACTCCATGTTGGGAAATCCCTGGAGATTTGGGAGTGGTGGAGCCCAGGGAGGGCGGGGTTTGGGGTGGGGAGAGACCTCAGGGGAGTATTAGGCCAGAGAGTCCACTCTCCAAAGCAGCTATTTGCTCCAGAGCAACTGATCCCTGTCGTCCGGAGGTCGCCGGCCACTCCAGGAGATCTCAAGGGGCCCCGCCTGGAGGTTGGCAACCCTAGCCTAGTTTGCCGGATCCAGCCCTGAGCTTCCAGTTCTGAAAGCACTCGGGAGTATCTCACAAAAGTGGGGGGGACTCATGAGATAAAAATAGTTAGTGACAACCAGGGCTCTTTTTTTGTAGAAAAAGCCCCGGGTGCCCCACAGCTGTGGGGCGCCCGGGCAAGCTCCCCCTTGAAGGGAAAGGGAAGGCAGTTTAAATTGCCTTCCCTTGGCTTGCCCAGGCACCCCATGGCTGCGGGGAGCCCAGGCAAGCCGGCCCTTGGACAGGCCGGGGAAGGCACAGGGAGGCATTTAAATACCTCCCTGGTCCTTACAGGGCCCCTCCTGGCTCGCCTGCCTCGGAGTCACCGGGGGGGGGGTCGCGCTCCAGGCCTTTTCTCTGTAGCCAGGCACGCAGAGGTTTTGGCTGTAGTGGCCGTGGCCAACTCTGAAGCCAGCTGGAACTCCGTTCCTGTGCCTTCCTGCCCCAAAATAGCCCTGGTTTCAACCATAGTTCCCTCTAAGCTGAGTTAGTGTGAGCCAGCTCACAGATTTTTAGCCTCCGGCTCACACATTTTTGTCTTAGCTCAGGAAGGGAGGGCTCCAACGCAAACTGATTGATGCAGCAGCCAAATCGCTCGCTCACAACTTTAATGCCAGTCGCTCACAAAGTAGAATCTTTGCTCACGAGACTCCACAGCTTAGAGGGAACATTGGTTACAACAAAGGTAATAAGAATGAATCAATCCCGTTGATAACCATAGGCCTGTCAGAGAATATCGCTGTACGTTTCCATTTTCTCAAGGACTATTTAAATGAAGATGTTGGGGGGGGGTAAAAAACCCCCAAAAGGCATCCCTAATAGAATTCAGTCAATCTGCGATACGCCATCACGGATCGTGTCTGTTGTTTGCTCGAAGATTAATAGGTGAGCCCCGCGGTTGATTGCGAAATTAAACATAAACAATGCCAAACCACGTCCATCATTATGTTTTCGGTTCGGGTGACATGCTCACTCCATTCCCGACATGACCTTGGATTCCGATTCTTTGATCTTCTCCGCTTTGAACTGGGGGGACGATAGGAAAACATTATGCAAATACCTTCCCCCCGCTGCAGTCAATCAAAACAGTTACCAAAGCAAACACTTCCCAGGTCAAACCAAGATCTTCGCCTTGACGAGTCAAAGAGGAACGGTGGAAGCCGGAGGAGAGGGGAGGTAAAGAAGGCCTCTGGCAGGGTCTCCCTGAGCAAAGAGACAACCTTCCAAGCAGCGTTCCCTCTAAGCTGAGTTAGTGTGAGCCAGCTCACAGTTTTTTAGCTTCCAGCTCACACATTTTTGTCTTCGCTCAGGAAGGAGGGCCCCAGAGCAAACAAAAGCCAGTTTGGTGTCGTGGTTAAGTGCGTGGACTCTAATCTGGGAGAACCGGGTTGGATTCCCCACTCCTCCACTTGCAGCTGCTGGATGACCTTGGGCAAGGCGTAGCTCTGGCAGAGCTGCCCTTGAACAGGCAGTTCTTGAAAAAGCTCTCTCAGCCCCGCCTACCTCACAGGAGGTGGTGGCAGCTACAAGCATGGATGGCTTCAAGAGGGAATTAGATAAGCATATGGAGCAGAGATCCATTGGTGGCTATTAGCCACAAGGTATAGATAGGGACTCCAGGGCAAGTGATGCTCTGTCTTCTTGGTTGGTGCTTTGGGGGGGGGGGGTCAATAGTGGAGGGCTCCTAGTGTCCTGGCCCCACTGACGGCACCTGGTATTTTTGGCCACTGTGTGACAGAGTGTTGGACTGGATGGGCCATTGGCCTGATCCAACAGTAGCTTCTCTTATGTTCTTATGACCGGCCGAACCAGGGCAGCTGATGCAAAACGGTGCCTGCTGCAGAGCAAACAATGCGAAAGAACGGTTTGCTAAGTTGCAAGATTCATCTTTTCTTGGACCGCAACACTTTCCCAGTGCATCCCTTTTGCCTACAACCCGAGTGTTTCAAAGCCGTCGAGGCTGACCACTTATTAAGTTGTTGCGCTGATCTCCCCTGCCCCTTCCTTCGTCAAGCAGGGCAGAAGTGTGTCCAAGTCGGAGCGAATGCCAATTCCCCCACAAAATATTATCCAAACACACCACGCAATGGTCCGTGAGACTCTATCTTCTGCTTCAATAAAATTAATAGAGGCAGATATTGACTCTTGCTCCTGATGTCATTTTCCCACCCGCTGCACTCCAAACACTGAAATGACACTAAATTCATTGCAAGCAAACGTTGGAGCCCTGTTATTTTAAACAATCCCTAATTTAATTTTCGGTGTTTGGCATGCAGTGATTGGAAACGATTAATACTCCCCTCTCTTGTCGGTGACGGATCGTTCGGCTATCAATGATTCACCAACACCTAAACCGGCCCGCATTCAGACATTTGCATTAGCTTTGCAATTATTATTATTTTTTTTAAAAAACCTGTTCTTGAAATAATAGCCTGCCTTTTGGCAGATGGGAAATCTCAAGTTAACCTCCCTCCAAAAAACCACACCTGCCTATAAGAACTCACTCTCTTTTGCAAGTGATACAGCCGCAAAGTTTGATTTGCAGCTTAGACATGCTTGAGATTGTTCAATATTTATTTACTTATTTAAAATATTTACCTCCTGCACACTCAGTGCCCAGGCTCCAGTGGGGGATTCGGATCCTAGTGGTTAGAAACGGTAAAACAGAAATTAATGAACTTTGGGTGGGGACCCACAGCAGAACAGGAGCGTGCAAATAACAGCCACAAAGAGTATGCTTAGAAGACCCACGGCCATAAATCGATCAAATAAAAACAGGAGGATGGAAAGGTCAACAGTAAAAACTGAACTTAAACATGCACCAAACAATTGGAAAGCCAAATCAACAGAAAACTGGGGTGGGGGGTTATAGGAACATGTTCAGCTGGTGCTGAAAGTAATTAAACTGGAGGCCAAGCAAGGAATTTCAGAAGAGAGTTCTAACACCAAGATGCAATGTCCTCATCTCCGATCGTCATCCAGCTTGCCTTGGAAGATGAAGAAAGCAGCGACTCGGAATGATTTCAAATTTCTTCTCTCCCTGCACTGTTTTGACTCAAAATCCACCCAATTTTTTTTGTTTTGCTTCTTCGTGCGAATCAAACCTACAATTCTATAAACGCTGCTGTTTCCCCGGCCCTATAAAAGACACGCGTTTCTCCAATTCTGTTTATGCATCGGACAGAATTGGACATTGTATTATAAATACCATATAAAAATGTTCCCCGTGCCTACACACAAACCTGGCAAATGGACAGTGGGAAAGCAGACAACCGAAACCGTCGCCGAAACACTTCCATGGATTGGGAAAAGTGTGGCGTAGGAAACATTTGTGTACCTTTTGTAGCCCTGGTGTGGACAGTCCGGACTCGCCCGATCTCATCAGATTTTGGAAGCAAAGCAGGGGCAGCTGTGGTCAGTATTTGGACGGGAGACTGCAAAGGAATTCCAGGGTCGCTCTGCAGAGGCAGGCAATGGCAAACCACCTCTGTTTTCTTGTCTTCAAAACCCTAACGGGTCATCATAAGATAACTGCAAGTTGACAGCACTTGTCACCCCGTGCTCTGACCTGGATGGCCCAGGCTAGCCCGACCTCATCAGATCTCAGAAGCTAAGCGGGGTCGTCCATGATTAGTACGTGGATGGGAGACCACCAAGGAAGTCCAGGGTTGCTATGCAGAGGCAGACAATGGCAAACCACCTCTGTGTGTCTCTTGCCTCGAAAACATCATGGGGTTTCCATAAGTCGGCTGCAACTTGATGGCACTTTATGATTATTATTGAACCACTCCACTCCATTTTTTTTTAAGCATGGAGTGGAAATGATGGGCTGGAGGGAGAAGGGGTGGCAACTGCAGAATAACATTTCCATCTTTTGCAATCTATCCCACCCAATCCTTGCAATGAGTAAGCTTCAAGGGCATCTCTCTTGTTTAACCTAAAATATTTCCTGCAGGCAAGTTCTTGCTGGATTGACCATTTCAGAGAAATGTCTATAAAAGTATGCAGGTGTTGCTATCTACTGAATGACAATGCTAGTGAAACCTGCAAAAATATCAGCATCTCAGACTCTCACCAGATGATTTATTATAAAGTTCATTTGCTTGTACAGGCCATTGCTATCATATGCCATCAACTTGAATGTTTTACAGAATGTTCAAGCACTAGGGTCTGGTAAGGGCTGAAAAAACAAGGGACTTTCTGAGCTCTGGCCCCTGCAAACATGCACTGCAAAGGGATCCTGATGTGGAGTGGACCTGCCAGGGTGTTCTTCATCCACTGGGTGTCTCCTGAGTCTGTGCCTCCTCCCGTTTTTATCCAGCTTCCCAAATTAAGAGCCTCTTTACAAGCCCTGCTTTCTGTGCTCCTGTTTGCACAGCTGAGGCAGGTGGCAACCAGAGACAGGGCTTTTTCAGTGGTGGCACTTTGGCTGTGGAATACTCTCTCCCTGGAGGGGTTGCCTGATTCTACATTCTTTCAGCTGCCAGGCCAAAACATTTCTCTCCTCCCCCTGTCTTTTAACTAGGGGGTTGATCTTTCCAGTTTTGCAAACTGCTTCTACCCTTAGAACTGTTACAAGGATCATTTAGGCTCCTAAATGGTTTATGCTTTTTTTCCTTCTGTTTTGTGCTCTGAATTTTTATTGGTTGGGCTTTTAATGTTTTGTTAATTATTTTATATTTTTATTTGTTTACTTCATTTATACCCCACCTTTCTTCACAGTGGGGATTGGAATCCAAAGCATTTTACCTCCTCCTCCTCCTCTCTTTCAGTTTATCCTCACAACAACAACCCCTCACAACAAGTAGGTTAGACTGAGAGTTACCCAGCAAGCTTCCGTGGCACAGGGGGGATTAGAACCTGGGTCTGCCAGATCAGAGTCCAACACTAACCAGTATACCACACTGAATATGATTTTATCTTTGTTTATTTTGTGAACTCTCTGTATCTGAAGAAGTGGCATATAAATGTTCTAAATAAATAAAATTTGGTGGGATTCCTGAAAGATCACAGAGACAAGCAGGCTGATTATGATGCCAGTGGAAGCAAGGCAACTCAGTTTTCTCTGAGCTTGTATGCACTACAGATCTTGAAATGGTCTATCCACACATAAATGTACAGTTGCAAGTACCTGTGTCCATGTAGAAAATGTCATATTGGCTAGGCTCTTTCTCCTCTGAAGTATAATTGCCCTGGCACTGCCACACTGTATGAAAGAGGTCAATAATCTCAACTAGAAACACAGGTTAACAGTAGTTACTGCCTATGTTTTTTTGGGAGGTAGAGTAAAAAATATTTATATTTTCAACACAGAGCCAAATGCAAAGATTGGGTAACGACAAGGCATAAAACAGGAATGAAAGGTTACTCTGATGGTTCAATGGTGACTTGCCTGTGCCATGCACAAGCCAAGAAGTACAAACAGGAACCAATGTGTTAAGAGAATGGCTTCCATAGATATTTCCCCCGCAGTTCTTTGTTGAGAAAAAGCATTTTTTCCTAAGTGGTCATAAACTTAGTTTAAAGGGGGGTTATGTTTACATTAGGAGCTGCAGTGGCTCAAGTGGTTAAGACGCTGAACTGCAGGCTGTGGAAGGTCAGTAGTTCAGCAGTTTGAGACCCAGGTGCCGCATGATGGAGTGAGGTCCCATTTCTAGTTCCAGCTCCTGCCAACCTCGCAGTTCGAAAGCAAGAAATTGCAAGTAGATAAATAGGTACCACTTCGGTGGGAAGGTAACAGCGTTCCGTGCGCCTTGGTGTTTAGTCATGCCGGCCACATGACCACGGAAATGTCTTCGGACAGCGCTGGCTCTTCGGCTTTGAAACGGAGATGAGCACCCTAGAGTCGGATTTGACTGGCTTTCGAGCAAGGGAACCTTTACCTTTACCTATGTTTACATTAAGTACAGATTTCATTTTAAACCATATTAAAATGAGGGATATTATAGCTGAAACATCAAAACTTTAAAAAGTCAGTTTTTTAAAAAACTTTTTTTATCCACACTGGAAG
>NW_015163617.1:844951-845220 GCF_001447785.1 Gekko japonicus | reverse complement strand
TAGGGATGCATAAGACCATGATACCATTGAAGTCTTTATTCAAAGGTCTTGAAAAGGTTACAAAAATGAGTGGTCTGTGTGCCTAACTCATGGCTTACACTGATAATTAGCAGATTGTATTGTGTCTGGCGCATCTGCTTGCTCCCCCGACTGACTTGAAATTTAGACTGTAAATGTCTTGGAAGCAGGGAGCTGATTTTTTTTTTGCTTATATTAACCAGTAAAGCATTATGCAATTATATAAATTATATTATATAAATGATAAAGGT
>NW_015163617.1:773706-843947 GCF_001447785.1 Gekko japonicus | reverse complement strand
CTCAGAAGCTAAGCAGGGTCGTCCATGATTAGTACGTGGAAGTGAGACCACCAAGGAAGTCCATGGTTGCTACGCAGAGGCAGGCAATGGCAAACCAGCTCTGTATGTCTCTTTCCCGGAACTGGATGGCCCAGGCTAGCCCAATCTCATCAGATCTCAGAAGCTAAGCAGGGTCGTCCATGATTAGTACGTGGAAGTGAGACCACCAAGGAAGTCCATGGTTGCTACGCAGAGGCAGGCAATGGCAAACCACCTCTGTGTGTCTCTTTCTTTCCCTGAACTGGATGGCCCAGGCTAGCCGACCTCATCAGATCTCAGAAGCTAAGCAGGGTCATCCATGATTAGTATGTGGAAGTGAGACCACCAAGGAAGTCCAGGGTTGCTATGCAGAGGCAGGCAATGGCAAACCACCTCTGAACATCTCTTGCCTTACCTCATGAAGGAGGGCTCCAGAGCAAACTAATTTATGCAGCAGCCAAATCGCCTGCTCAAAACTTTAATCCCAGTAGCCCACCAAGTAGAATTCTTGCTCACAGGACCCCACGGCTTAAAGGGAACAGGCAGTCCAGGGTTGCTACCAATGTTCCCTCTAAGCTGTGGAGTCTCGTGAGCAAAAATTCTACTTTGTGAGCTCCTGGCATTAAAGCTGTGAGCGAGTGATTTGGCTGCTGCATCAATTAGTTTGCTCCGGAGCCCTCCTTCCCGAGCTTGGACAAAAATGTGTGAGCCGGAGGCTAAAAAACTCTGAGCTAGCTCATGCTAACTCAGCTTAGAGGGAACGCTGGTCGCTACACAGAGGCAGGCAATTGCAAACCACCTCTGATTGTCTCTTGCCTTGAAAACCCGACAGGGTTGCCATAAGTCAGCTATGACTCAATGCCCGACGTCCCCCAATTTCAGTCCTGTCACTCAGTTTGTGATAGGGCCTCTATGAAGGAAAGCCCCCCTTAGCGGCCATGTGCTGTCCTCCGACCTCAGGTTCCCCACCCCAACTCAAAACCATCAAGGGAAAGACGACGAAGAAGAAGAGATTGATTTATACCCCCGCCCTTCACTACCCAAAGGAGTCTCAGAGCGGCTTACAAACTCCTTTCCCTTCCCCTCCCCACAACAGACACCCTGTGAGGTAAAAGACGAAGAAGAAGAAGAGATTGGATTTATACCCCACCCTTCCCTACCCAAAGGAGTCTCAGAGCGGCTTACAAACTCCTTTCCCCTCCCCTCCCCACAACAGACACCCTGTGAGGTAAAAGAAGAAGAAGAAGAGATTGGATTTATACCCCGCCCTTCCCTACCCAGAGGTGTCTCAGAACGGATTCCAAACTCCTTTCCCTTCCCCTCCCCACAACGGACCCCCTGTGAGGTAGGTGAGGCTGAGAGAGCTCTGACAGAAACGGCTCTTTTTCAAGGACAGCTTTTGTCAGAACTATGGCTTGCCCAAGGTCATCCAGCAGCTGCAAGTGGAGGAGTGGGGAATCAAACCTGGTTCTCTCAAATTAGAGTCCGCACACTTAACCACTACACCAAACTATGCCCCGTTCCATTTAAAAAAAAAAAAAACAGGCTAACATTACGAGCTTTAGGATTGGGCCGTTGAGCGGCTAACCGCCCATTCGCGGCTTGCCATGTTTTGATCCGGTGGCACTGCGGTGCTGAATGGCTTGATTGCCGACGGCAGGCTTAAGGCTCCACAGACCCGCCCCGAAGCAACACGAAGGGGGTTTTTATTAGTAAACATGGTGACATAAAGACAAATGGGGAAATCTTAGGACCAAATTATGTCTAATTACCGTTCGGCAGGAGGGCTGCCACTGAACTGCCAATTTGCATACGGGGGACGGAGACACGCGGCATTGTTTTAAACAAGTTCGCCAAATATGTCATTATGCGCGGCCGCCTCCCACCTTCTTCGTCTTCGCTGAAGGTCTTAATTAGTGCTCGGCTCAGTTCTGAACAGGCCAACTTCAAGGAAGAAGAAGAAGAAGAAGAAGAAGAAGAAGAAGAAGAAGAAGAAGAAGAAGAAGAAGAAGAAGAAGAAGAAGAAGAAGAAGAAGAAGAAGAAGAAGAAGAAAGAAGAAGAAGAAGAGATTGGATTTATACCCCGCCCTTCACTTGGAGTCTCAGAGCGGCTTACAAAGTCCTTTCCCTTCCCCTCCCCACAACGGACACCCTGTGAGGTGGGTGGGGCTGAGAGAACTCTGACACAAACTGCTCTTTTTCAAGGACAGCTGTGCCAGAGCTTGTGACTGACCCAAGGTCACACCAGCAGCTGCATGTGGAGGAGTGGGGAATCAAACCCGGTTCTCCCAGATTAGAGTCCGCACACTTAACCACTATACCAAACTGGCTCATTAAGGTAAAGGTTCCCTTGCTCGAAAGCCAGTCGAGTCTGACTCTAGAGTTGTGGTGCTCATCTCCGTTTCAAAGCCGAAGACTTTGTCCGAAGACATTTTCCGTGGTCATGTGGCCGGCATGACTAAACACCAAGGCGCACGGAACGCTGTTACCTTCCCACTGAAGTGGTACCTATTTATCTACTTGCAATTTCTTGCTTTCGAACTTAGCAAGGATAAAAAAGGGGAAAGGCCCACAGTATAAAACTTACAAAGTATGAAAGAGCTGACAGATAAAGGAGTCAGTCAGTTTCTTTTTAAAAAATTCGATTAAAAAATAGGAAGAAGAAGAGGAGGAGGAGGAGGAGATTGGATTTATACCCCACCCTTCACTACCCAAAGGAGTCTCAGAGTGGCTGACAATCTCCTTTCCCTTCCCCTCCCCACAACAGACACCCTGTGAGGTGGGTGGGGCTGAGAGAACTCTGACACAAACTGCTCTTTTTCAAGGACAGCTGTGCCAGAGCTTGTGACTGACCCAAGGTCACATCAGCAGGTGCAAGTGGAGGAGTGGGGAATCAAACCCGGTTCACCCAGATTAGAGTCCGCGCACTTAACCACTACACCAAACTGGCCACTACAGGAAGGGCTTCTGCTGTGCTTCTTTGGCAGAGGCCCTAAAGTGTTCCTTCAGCAGATGACGGGTAAGGGCTCACCATCCATGGGGGAGATGACTTTAAGATGAGTAGAGGTAGTTTGGGTAGACTGACCTGACTTGGATAGCCCAAGCTAGCCTGATCTCATCAGATCTTCTACAAGCATAGACAGCTTCGAGAGGGGATTGGAGAAACACATGGAGCAGAGGTCCATCAGTGGCTCTTAGCTGCAAGGTATAGGTAGGAACTCTCAGGCTGGGGCAAGGGATGCTCTGTATTCTTGGTGTTTGGGGGCAACAGTGTGTGTGGGGGGGTTCTGGAGTTCTGGCCCCGCTGCTGGATCTCCTGATGGCCCCTGGGTTTTGGCCACTGTGTGACACAGAGTGTTGGACTGGATGGGCCATTGGCCTGATCCAGCATGGCTTCTCTTATGTCCTATCCTCTCCGAACTGGGGACAACGGGGAGGGGGTTGTGAAGTTTTGGCCCCGCTGGTGGATCTCCTGATGGCGCCTGGGCTTTGGCCACTGTGTGACATAGAGTGTTGGACTGGATGGGCCATTGGCCTGATCCAACATGGCTTCTCTTACATTGCTATATTCTATCCTCTCCCAATTGGGGGCCACAGTGGGAGGGCTTCTGGAGTTCTGGCCCTGCTGGTGGACCTCCTGGTGACACCTGGGTTTTGGCTACTGTATGACACAGAGTGTTGGACTGGATGGGCCATTGGTCTGATCCAACGTGGCTTCTCTTACGTTCTTAGATCTCAGAAGCTAAGAAGGGTCAGCTAGTATTGGGATGGGAGACCTCCAGGGAAGACCAGGGGCATGATATGGAGGCAGACAATGGCTAACCACCTCTCAATGTCTCTTGCCTTCAAAACCCTACAGGATCACCATAAGTCATCTATGACTTAATAGCAGAAACAACAACGACGTTTGGGCAGACAGGCCTGGAGAACAAAGCTATGAGCTTCCGTGGATGAATTCTCCACTAGGGATGCCAATCCCGGGTTGGGAAATTCCTGGCGATTTGGGGGTGGAGCCTGGAGAGAGCAAGATTTGGGAAGGGGAGGGACCTCAGCGGGGGTTTAAGGCCACGGAGTCTGCTTTCATGACTGCTTTCATTTTTTTTCCCATCCAGTTCATTTGGATTCTATTTAACGATGCAGTTTCCCAGAACTGGACGGCCTAGGCTAGCATGATTATCTCTGAAGCTAAGCACGATCAGCCCTGGTCACTATTTGGATGGAACCACCAAGGAAGTCCAGGGTTGCTACGCAGAGGCAGGCAGTGGCAAACCAATTCTGTTCAACTCTTGCCTTGCCCTGGATGTCCCAAGTTAGGCCAGTCTCAGCAGGTCTCAGAAGCTAAGCAAGGTTGGATGTGATTAGTACTTGGATGGGAGACCACCACTGAAGTCCAGGGTTGCTACGCAGAGGGAGGCAGTGGCAAACCAATTCCGTTCATCTCTTGCCTTGACCTGGATGTCTCTCCCAGGTTAGGCCAGTCTTAGCTGGTCTCAGAAGCTAAGCAAGGTTGGCTGTGGTCAGGGGTCATTTAGTAGAAAAAGAGGTGCAGGAGCTCATTAGTATAACTTATTTGCATATGCCACACCCCCTGACATCACCGGAGGTGTGTCAGAAGGCAACCTCCACCGCTCAGGCTTCACTGGACTGTTTTGGATTGCTAGCTATTGGGGGGGACAGGACGTGCAGATCTGTCCTCGCAGAGGAGGGAGAGCTTGTACCGGAATAAAACTTGGTCTTAAAGGTGCCACTGGACTGTTTTGGACTGGGGGGCTGGGGGGAGCTGTGCAGCTTACCTGGCTGCTTCTTGCTCTGACTGAGGGCTGCTGGGAGCAGGGGGTGGGGCTTGTTGCATGTGCCCGCCCCCTGGGCTCTTTATTGCCAGAGCTCCGCTCCTGTGCGCTCCTGCAGGAAATGACCCCTGGCTGTGGTTAGTACTTGGATGGGAGACCACCAAAGAAGTCCAGGGTTGCTACGCAGAGGCAGGCAGCGGCAAACCACCCCTGAACATCTCTTGCCTTGAAAACCCTCATGGGGTTGCCAGAAGCCAGCTGCAATTTGACAGCGAAAAAAAAGGAGAGAGACACAATAAGTCATTTAATTGGCATGGACCTAGGTTCATTCTCTTCGTTCGTGGGACGTGAGGGGAAATCCAGATTCCGGGAAAAACAACTCGTTTTTCCTTTTGAGTCCAGCAGCGCCTTAAAGACCAACAAGAATTCCGGGGTAGAACCTTTGGAGAGTCTGAACTCCCTTTGTCAGATACGCTTTGACTCTTGAAAACTTATGCCCTGGAAATCTTGCTGCCTTCCAAGGTACTAGTAGACTCTGGGGGGGTTGGAGCCAATCAGAGAGGGAGATTCGGAATGGGACTGTTAGATTCTGTGTGAGGAGACTGTGGCACTCCGTGAAGGAGTCGGGTTTTAGCTGTGGGCCGTGGAGAAAAGGGTCTTTCGCCTCCCTGCGGCCTAATTTCAGAGAAGAGAAAAGGCTGGTCTGGAATGGGAAGATCCCTCCGTCCTTCGTCTTCCTGCGGCCGGGTTACAGAGAGGAGAAGAGGCTGGTCTGGAAGGGGAAGATCCCTCCGTCCTTCCTCTCCCTGCGGCCGGGTTACAGAGAGGGGACAGGCCGGGCTGGGAGGAAAGGATCCCACAGAGTGAGTTTAGGCAGGCTGTGGGTCTGGAAGTACCAGTAATAGAGAGTGGCGTTAGTTTATGCTTATTTTGTCTTTTCCTCACTGTTACACCTTTTTCAAAGCACCTTTTCTTGTCTTGTTTCTCCCCGGCCCAGTTCTGTAGTAATAAACGGGTTTTTGTGTGTTTCAACCATTCTCTGCCTGGGTCAATCACACCTGTATTGCTCGGCTGTAAAAGGGGCTTGAGAAGGTACCCTGGACCTCCCAAGGGACAAGTAAGTCCAGGGTGGTGGCAGCAGAAGGTGGAGACCCCCTGGGGTCATGACTGTACTGGACTCTAGTGCAGACCAACACGGCTAGCCCCCTGAAACTAGTTTTTCCTTTGTGATTCCTTCCGGAAAACCCTTTTTTAAAAAATAATAATCATAATAATTAAAAGCTAAGTGGAATAAAATCGAAAGAGAGAAGGGATTATCACCAGGGCTTTTTTTTCCTGGGCGAATATGCCAGAACAGAGTTCCGGAACCTCTCCGACAAAATTCTTTTAATTTTTTTTTTTTAATTCACGCGTTTTCAGTATACAGGTTGAAAACTTCTTTTTTAACATTTTATTTAAGTTTTTTCATAACATTCCAACCATATATTTTTACATGTATAATCTTGAGTCTACTTTTCCTCTTTACATTTAATCCAAGCATAAACTCTAGACCATCTATTATTGAATACACTCTTATCTGTCCCATGTAGTATCATTGTTAAGTTGTCCATTTCTGCCACTTCTAACAGTTTATACTGTAACTCTTGTAATGCAGGCAAATTGTTAGCTTTCCAATACTTAGCAATCAAAATTCTTGCTGCTGTTACAATATAAGTTAGCAAATACTTATTTTGATTTAGTCCATTTGGCATCATGTTAAGTAGATATACTCCTGGAGCTAAATCTAACTTAATTTTTGACATCTCTGCTATTAATTTTTGGACATCTTTCCAAACATTTATATACTTTTTCACAATTCCACCACATGTGTATAAATGAGCCTACGTTGTCTTTACACCTCCAACAATTCTTTTAATTTTTTTAAATTCATGTGTTTTCATTATACAGGTTGAAAACTTCAGTTCTCTCTTGAGAATTCCAGCACCTCTCTTTAAAAAAAAAGAAGAAGCAGCAGCCTCAATTGTGGGCAATTCTGCATCTGGCATTCGCTCCGCATTTTCTCAACTGGGAGGAAAAGGTGCGGCTTGAAACCACATTCAAATACCACGGGGCAATGCTGTACCTACTGCAAAGTCACCCCTGAATAGCCACAAAACGGCCATAAATCGATGCAGAAGGTACCATAAAATCCAATGATCAAAGAAAGCAAAAGCGGCAAGGAGTGTGGAGGCCGCCATAAAATCTGATTATCAAAGGAGGTGAAAGCGGCATGCAATGAAACTGCAGAGCGGTCGGGTTAGAGCGGATAAAAGGAAGTACTTCTTCACCCAAAGAGTGATTAACACATGGAATTCACTGCCACAGGAAGTGGTGGCGGCTACAAGCATGGACGGCTTCAAAAGGGAATTAGATAAGCATATGGAGCAGAGGTCCGTCAGTGGATATTAGCCACAAGGTATAGATAGGGGCTCTGGGGCAAGTGATGCTCTGTCTTCTTGGTGCTTGGGGGTGTCAACAGTGGGAGGGCTTCTAAATGATGTATAGGTGGTATATGACTCCGAAAAAAATTGCAAATATGAACCAGAATATGTCAAACAAATGTTGGAAATGTAAGAGTCATGAAGGCTCATTTTACCATATGTGGTGGACTTGCGAGAAAGCTGTAGACTATTGGTCAAAAGTCCACAAAGAAATGCAAAAAATACTGAAATGCTCTTTCAAGAAGACACCAGAAATTCTGCTTTTGGGATTAAAAATGGAAGAAATCAATACGACTAAAAAGACCTTATTCTGGTACTTAATTACAACTGCGAGAATGATCTATGCACAATTTTGGAAAACAGAGAAAGTACCAGAAATTGAAGACTGGATACAAAAAGTTCTGTTCATGGCAGAAATTGATAAAATTACGAAAAAGTTGAATAACAAAGAAGACAACGTGTTTTTTGAAGAATGGAGTGACTTTAAAATATATCTGGAAAAGAACTGGGATGTGAAGCAAAATTTAATATGTTTAGAGCAATATTAAGCCAAATGATGTTATCTTAAGATTGTAATCATAAGAAAATGATATAATTGATGATGTAAAGTAATGTGGAGCAGGGGGGGAAGCATTGCGGGAAGCCATTGGAGGGAGGGGAGGAAATGGGAATGGGGTAGACAATGGAAAGGATGAAATGGTTTATTTCTATATGTTGAATTCCTAAGAAAAATAAAAATTTGTTTACCAAAAAAAAAACAGTGGGAGGGCTTCTAATGTCCTGGCCCCACTGCTGGACCTCCTGATGGCACTGGTATTTCTGGCCACTGTGTGACACAGAGTGTTGGACTGGAGGGGCCTTTGGCCTGATCCAACATGGGCTTCTCTGATGTTCTTATGTTCTAAACCACCTCTGCTTCTCACTTGCCTTGAAAGCACCTTGCTGGACTCATCACAACCGGTTATAAATTGAAGCAAGTGGTGCTCTGGGCAAGGGATGCTCTGTCTTCTTAGTGCTTGGGGGAGGGGGTCAACCGTGGGAGGGCTTCTAGCGTCCTGGCCCCACTGGTGGACCTCCTGATGGCACTGGTATTTCTGGCCACTGTGTGACACAGAGTGTTGGACTGGATGGGCCTTTGGCCTGATCCAACATTGGCGTCTCTTATGTTCTTATGTTCTTAAAGCGGAATCTCTGTTCCAACGTGGGTTTCGTAAAACAGAGGGAAAAGCGAATGCCAGGATCAGCCTATCGCTACACCACTGCTACACAAACCCAGACAAAGTGTAGCACAGTCAGATTTCTGATTCTGAACAGCAGCCCCTCCTGATTTCCTCCGTCTAACGGTTGATCCACTCATTTATATTGCGGGATTTCCCTCATGCTGTACACTGACCGTGTTTCGGGGGGAGCAGGGGCGGGAAAGGGTTAAGTGAGATGAAGGGGATTGGAGGGGGAGGCATGGGCTGAGAGCGTTAATCAGAATTTAATCAGAGTCGCGTGCCCTGTCAAAAGTGTGTTCGGGGCTGATAGCATTGTGATACACAATCTACATAACATCTCTTCATTCAGGCAACGAGGGTCAGACGATTTGATCCGCAAGAAGCCATTTGTCTGCGGCCTTACTTAACGAAGACCTTTAATTAAATGGCCCCAAACCCTCTATTGAGACGCCGCGATATTAATTTGAATCAGTTAATGAATCCATCGATCAGGTATAAAGCTAGGTAAGAAATGACTTCTTTGAAAAATAAAAATAAAACCCCACCTTTTACAGAGTTGATTGCATAGGTGATTATCCTGGAAAACAAGGGCTTCTATCCATTCGGCTAAATTCGAATCCTTTCTCTGGTTTAAGGAACACAATGAGAGGCTACAAGCCGTGGAGGGGGGGGGTACCAAATATGATCTCGGAGATGTAGATGAGCGGCCAAAATGAAAAGTGGAGTTTGAGCTTTGGCGGATTCCATCATTGGGACGAGACACTCTCTTAAAATTGAATTGGCACCTAAAAATAGAGCCTGTGAGGGCCCCCCCCCCCATAATTTCCAGGTGTGAATGCCGATTGCCACTCGGGGTTCAGGAAGGAATTTTCCTCCAGGCCACATTGGCCTAGGGATCCTGGAGGGTTGTTCTTTTGTTTTTTGTTCTTTTGCTTTCCTCTGGGCGTAAAGCAGGAATCACTGGGGGAATTGGGGAGGGAGCTGTAAATTTCCAGCATCGTGCAGGGGGTTGGACTAGATGATCCCTTGAGGTGCCTTCTGGCTCTATGTTTCTATATCGTCTCCAGCCTGAGATTCCTCAGTACCGGCTCCACACTGCCGCCTGCCAGGGCAGGGTGCAGGCACGCATGATGTGACGTGAACGTAGGAAGTCCGACTGTTGATTCATTTAGTTCACTATTAGCTAATCTGCTAATAGTGTCATAGATGCAACGAACATGAAGTTGAGCCAACTTCAGAGGACGGCGGAAGACAGGAGGGCCTGGCGTGATCTGGTCCAGGGGGTCATGAAGAGTCGGACTCAACTGTGCGACTGAACAACAACAACAACAAAGCTAATCTGCCCGGCAGCAGCATTCCATGGTCTCGGGCTAAGAGAGGTTCTTCCCAACCCCAGCTGTCTTTTAAAACTCGAGATTCCAATCAACCTAGGGCCGTCTATCTGCAAAGCGAATTGCATTAGGGCTCCTTTGCAAAAATGGCACACGCGTCATCCATTTCTCTAACGAAAGTCGTTCGATTCGAGTCCAGTCGCACCTTAAGAGACCAGTGAGATTTTTCAGAGTACGAACTTTCGAGAGGGGAAAGTTCCCAGCATCAGACTCTCGAAAGCTCATCCTTTGAAGATTCTGCTGGTCCCTAAGGTGCAACAAGAGCTGCGGTGGCTCAAGTGGTTAAGACGCTGAACTGCAGGCTGTGGAAGGTCGGTAGTTCAGCAGTCCGAGACCCGGGTTGCCGCATGACGGAGTGAGCTCCCGTCTCTAGTTCCAGCTCCTGCCAACCTAGCCGTTCAAAAGCAAGGAATTGCAAGTAGATAAATAGGGACCACTTCGGTGGGAAGGTAACAGCGTTCCGTGCGCCTTGGTGTTTAGTCATGCCGGCCACATGACCATGGAAACGTCTTCGGACAGCGCTGGCTCTTCGGCTTTGAAACGACCCTAGAGTCGGACTCGACTGGCTTTCGAGCAAGGGAACCTTTACCTTTTTAAGGTGCGACTGGACTTTAATCTCACCGTTCTGCAGCTTACCAACGGGGCTACCTTCTGAAACTAACTAGAGAAGGCATGCTGAGAACTCTTTCCACATTTGCCTGCCACTCCGGATTTTCTCAGTGTTCAGGTCAAGGCAATTTGTGGGCAATTCTGCATTGGCTTTTCCCTCCGTTGTTTTACCATTGTTTTACGAAACCAATGTTGGAACAGAAATTCCTCTCTGCATTGCATGCTGCTTTCACTTGCTTTGATCATCGGATGTTATGGTACCCTCTACACCAGAGGTGTCAAACATGCAGCCCGGGGGCCGGATCAGGCCCACGGAGGGCTTCTATCAGGCCCGCAGTGGAACAGGCTGTCTTCTGCTGGTTCTTCCAGTTCTGCTGCTGCTGCTGCGTCATCGTAGGTTTGCAGCTTACAGATACACACAGCTGAACAGCATACTCAAGATTGCAACAGCACAGACGTTTTGATGCAATAATTCGGAGGAAGAGGTGTCAGTTATCAGACACTGTTAAATAAACAAAATATTGCAAGAGTGCTGATGTTTTAAGCATGTTTTTATTTTAAGTTAAAAAAAACCCTTTGTGTTTGTCATCTCTCTGAGGTTCCGGAATTGAGGTTTTTGAGCACTTTATTTTATTGAGATGGTTTTAAATTGCATAATATGTTCTTAAATCTGCTAAATTATTTGATGTTTTATAACGCAAGATTTCTTGCCATGTAAGCCGCCCTGAGCCCTACGGGGGAGGGCGGGATATAAATTTAATAAATAAATAAATTGTGTTCTTTATAAAGTTTATATCTCCGCTACCTGGCATTACATTTTATGACAAACATGGCCCGGCCCAACAAGGTCTCATTTAAGTCAGATCCGGCCCTCATAACAAATGAGTTCGACACCCCTGCTCTACACACTGCATGCCGCTTTCACTTTCTTTGATCATCGGGTTTTATGGTACCTCCTTGCATAAATTTGTGACCATTCAGGGGTGAATTTGCAATCAGTATAGCATTGGCCCCGAGGTATCTGAATGTGGCTTTGAGCAGCACTTTTCCCTCCCAGTTGAGAAAATGTGGAGCAAATGCCAGATGCAGAATCGCCCTAAGTCCATGGCAAAACAGCGTCCAAATAACCTGGGGAAACAGCAGGATGAAACTGGGCTGACCACTGAAGGGAGGGAATGTAATGCAGAACCCCCCCGATTTCCCTCGCATCTTCTCAGTCTCAAAAAACAAGGCTCTTGAAGACATAGGGGAAATCGGGGGATGCTGTGGGTCAAAATGCGGCCGCACAGCAAGTAGTGGGAAACTGATGAACACAACCGGGGAAAGGGAAGAGCAAGGGCGGCGCAGCTGCTTGTGGGAAATCGGTCTTCTTCATTCGGCTTTCACCATTTTCCTCTCCTCCCCTTTGTCCTCACAACAACCCTGTGAGGTAGGTTAGACTGAGAGAGGGACTGGCCCAAGGTCACCGAGCAAGCTCCCATGGCAATGTGGGATCTCCTTTCCCACAAAAGAGGTACATATCCCCTGGGGCCACGGCCAGGTCGTTCATCTGCCTCATAAAACCACGGAATCGCTTGCTGTTTGTTCCTTCTTTGCCTCTGCACAGTCACATGAAGAACACATGAAGCTGTCTGAAACTGAGTCAGACCATGAGTCCCTCAAAGTCAATCTTGTCTGCTCAGACTGGCAGCTACTCTCCAGAGTCTCAGGCAGAGGACTTTCTCATCACCTACCGCCTGGTCCTTTTAACTGGAGATGCCAGGGATTGAACCTAGGACCTAGATGCTCTACCACAGTGGCCAACCGGTTCTTCTGGAGGTCCAACAACAGGGCATAGAGGCCAAGGCCTTACCCAATAAGAACCTAAGAAGAGCCAGTGGTCCATCTTGTCCAGCCTCCTGTCTCACACAGTGGCCATCCAGTTCCTCTGGAAGGTCAGCTACAGTGCAGAGAGGCCGAGGCCTTCATTAGAACTTCAGAAGAGCCCTGCTGGATCAGACCAATGGTCTACCTAGTCCAGCACCCTGTCTCCGGTTGTCAGCCTCCAGGTGGGGCCTGGAGATCTCCCACTTTTACAACTGATTTCCAGCTGACAGAGATCAGCTCCCCTGGAGAAAATGGCTGCTTTGAAGGGTGGACTCAATGGCACTGTACCATGCTGAGGTCCCTCCCCTCCTCAAACCCAACCCTCTCCCAGATCCACCCCCAAAGTCTCCATGTATTTTCCAACCTGTCTCACGCAGTGGCCAACCAGTTCCTCTGGAGGGCCAACAAATGGGGAGAGAGGCTGAGGCCTTCCCCTAATAAGAGCATGAGAAGAGCCCTGCTGGATCAGACCAGTGGTCCATCTAGTCCAGCATCCTGTCTCACACAGGGGCCAGCCAGTTCCTCTGGAGAGTCAACAGGGCATAGAGGCTGAGGCCTTCCCCTGATAAGAGCATAAGAACTCTGCTGGATCAGACCAGTGGTCCACCTGGTCCAGTATCCTGCCTCACACAGTGGCCGAACAGTTCCTCTGGAGGACTAACAACAGGCCATGGAGGCCGAGGCCTTCTCCTGATGTTGCCTCCTGGCTCTAGGATTCAGAGGCTTTGTGCCTCTGAATGTGAAGGTTCCCCTCGGTCACCATGGCAAGAAGCCACTGACAGACGTATCCTCCATGAACCACTGACAGACCTATCCTTCATGAAAGTAGCTGCTCTTTATTTATTTATTTAAGTTTCGGCTTATATACCGCTCTGACCACGAAGGGTCTCTGAGCGGTTTACATACAACTTTATACCTAACTAGGGCCACATTTTTGTATGGGGGGGTGATGACCTACCAGCACCCAGGCAACGGGCTCAGTTGCTGTTCAGTTCCTGGCTTAGTTGTTGCATTAGTTCCTGGCGGGCTCTTCGGCGCTTCACCTCCTGGCACCCGGAACAGATCTTAATCCGCGGCTCCTTCGGGGGGGTTTCATCGGGTGCGCGGCAATGCGCCAGCCGCAGCTCCAGCTCCGTCCCACTGGCTCCACCTCGCCGCGTCTCCATGCCACCGCGCACCACGACTCCGCCTCCGTCCAGCCTCCGCCGCGCACGCACGCTGGGTCGCCAGGGTCATTCCGCCGCCACCGCCACCGTCGCCACTCCTGCTGCACGTCCTCGTAAGGAGGAGGGGTGCCCCCTGCCACCTGAGCGCAGGTACCCATTTTATCTACTTGCATTTTACACGCTTTCGAACCGCTGGGTGGACGGGAGCTGGGACTAGGCCGGGAGCTCACCCCGGCCACGGTGGGTCTCAAACAGCCATAATGGCTGTTCACTGTTGTTATAGCAGGCATTTAACTGCCTGCGCCACCGCTCCTCTTAAAGTAGCTACTGTATGCTTAAGTAAACAGAACAAGTTATTATTAGCTTAGTACAAAAACGAAGGAAAGGAAGTTATAGAGAGGCTTTGGGGCAATTTTTTGAAGGTCCTTCATCCGGCTGCATCTTGAACCCTCTTCGCCGCCAAAAACTCCTTCCGCCGTCTTCATCCGACCCCCGAAACGGCTGTGAATCTTGGAAGTGACTTCTCGGCCTGCTGCTATTTTTATTCACCTCACACTCAGAGAGCTCACTGACTGGAATTCAATAGAAACTGTTCTCTGTGTGAAAGTAATTTCAGAAAGTAATCTAGTTTATGGAAATGAATGGCATCAAAACACACACAAAAAAACCCCTCCGCACTGTTTCCGAACAAGTGCTCCGCTTCAAATATTTGACATGGAAATTTATCTAATCCCTCTGGGGCATGCAGGTTTCACGAGTGTTAACGTCTTTCGAAATGAATTTCACAAATGTTTGTTTGGGATTCCCAGGCAGACAAATAACAGCGGAAATCCAGGCATCGCGCGGGATCAGTCTTAATGATCGAGATCTCAGATGGCTGAGAAGGTTAAAGGGTATGAATTTTAATTGTGGGGAGATGGAAAACGCTGTGCCTGCGGTGGCTAAACACACCACTCCGCGTTGCTGTAGCCGAGCCTCCATTTTCCTTCCGGCACTTAAGGCCGAGAAGTTTTGGGTACATTTTAGGACATTTTTGTTGTTCAGTCGCACAGTCGAGTCCGACTCTTCGCGACCTTTTAGGAAATAGGGTGTTGCAAACTTAGGTACAGGCCTTATTCGAATGGAAGTGAACATTCCGCATTCGCCAATACGATCCAGACTATGACGTTCGATGACTGTATGATTTGTCGGAAGTTGCCAGTGTCCGCCATCGCCTTGCGATTCGCACGAGCACTTGATGTACTGTTTTTTATTTCTTATTTGTTGTGGTTTTATTCAACTTTCTGTTTTATTTGTTCAACTGCCTTTCTGTAAGTCGCTCGGCAGGGAGGATGGGATATAAAATAAATAAACAAACATCTGTGAGCATTGTGGGGAACACTAAATGGACCAATTGTGGAGGAGAAGAGAATGAGATTGGGCCTCATCTCTATTGGAAGAGGAGGAGGAGGAGCTTGGATTTATACCCTGCCTTTCACTCGGAGTCTCAGAGCGGCTGACAAACTCCTTTCCCTTCCCCTCCCCACAACAGGCACCCTGTGAGGTAGGTGGGGCTGAGAGCTCTTTCCAGAACTCTCCTTGAAAGAACAGCTCTGACAGGACTATGGCTTGCCCAAGGTCATCCAGCAGCTGCATGTGGAGGAGTGGGGAATCAAACCTGGATCTGGGTGAAAATAATTCTCTCACTGGGGTATGCTCGGCAGTTGGCCCCAGCCCCCATCTGCTCATTGGTTAGGTGTCAAGCCTCTTTGGCTGTTGATCGTCTTCTGCTTCATCTTATACAGGACCTTTCTTCTTCTTCTCGCTTACCTGGGCTCGGAGCTGTAGCGAGTTAACTTTTTTGGAAGCTAATCTGCCCACAATAAGTTAAATGCACCCGCACGGCTATGTCCTGTAGGATGTGGTCCTATTTTTGGAAGTAAAATTTCTTTCTCCTGTTACCATCGGAGTCAGGTCACCTTTGCAATTGCTTTGAACGGCGTTTTCCCCTTAACCAGCAAACATGGAGAAACGGGGCTACTGCATCAAGCTTCTGTGCTTCCAAAGTGAATGGGTTTTTTTTTAACATTTAACCCAATCATCTCAGGGCTGGCATCAGCACAACCTGAGGAGGGGAGGGCCAACCCTGGCGGGGCTGAGGGCTTCTGGCGGGGCCACTGCTAGTGCTATGGAATGCATTTCTGAGCCCTGCTTGGTAGCTATTTCCACAGCACTGTAGGCGCTGCTGCAACTTGGCCAGTGCCTTCCGATGCCCTCCAAGAAGAATATTCCATCCCTCTCCCCCTTCCACGGCATCTAGTGGGAGTGGGGTTCCCAGGTCTCACCTGGCTGCCGGCAGGGGGCTCCCTTTTTGTTCCCTGGAGTTTTCGGCGTGCAAGTGAAGCCCAGGCTTACCAAGTACTTACCGTGATTCGGCGGGGGACACATACTTCTTCCCAGGACCATTCCTGCGCGGACAACTACGGTCGGGGGCCCAAAATTTACTTTCTATTCCGGGCCCCGAGGATATTAAACTTGCTGCAAATAGGGCCAGGGCCTTTTCGGTGGTGGCTCCTACCTGGTGGAATGAGCTCCCAGGGGAGATCCGGGCCCTGCGGGACCTTATGCAGTTCCGCAGGGCCTGTAAGACGGAGCTCTTCCGCCAGGCTTTTGAGTAGGAGCCGCCGCCCTACTATACCACCACCGCTATGGCTACCGAGGCCCTGAGGAAACATCTCTAACATCTGAATAATGCAAAGAATGAAACATCTGTAACATCTGAATATTGCAAAGATGCCCTAGCCATGGGAAACATTCCGGGAACTCTGGACCTTTGTTCCGCCATCTTTGGAGTTATGTATTGAGCACCATTGTTTTAATTTTTAGGATGTTTTAATGTTGTATTGTATTGTTTTAAGCTAGTATGTATACCATGTTTTTATTATGGCAAAGTTTCCTTGCCCCTGTAAGCCGCCCTGAGCCCACTGGGGAGGGCAGGGTATAAATACGAAAAATAAATAAATAAATAAATAAACAGACACGCCGCACCATGCCGTCGCTCTGCCCGTGGTGCCTGCACCGCTCCGCAGGTCCCAGCGTTCGCGGCAAATGCCGACTTATCTGAAGGACTATGAGTGTAAATACTGTTGGAATAACTGATGTACAAAGGTTGATTGCATGTTTGTAAATAATAAAACAATTGGGATGATGGCTTAACTTAGGGGGGAGGAATTGTAATGTATTGAAATGATTACATGAATCACCTCATAGGACTCCCGTGTTAAGCTTCGAGCCAGACCAGGGCTCCTCTGAGCGAACTTCCTATTGGTCGCTTCGTAACAGCGACCAATCAGAACGATACCATTCCCTAGGAGGGAAAGACTCCCATTGGTCTTTATTCTAGCAATCTCATTGGTTGTTATTTGTAAATAGGCGTGGCTACATTAGCCCGGTTATGTTTAAAAGGAGCATAAGCTCCCACTGTTTTCTGTTCTGGTTTCTTACTGAGTTAGTGCTTGCTCGTTACTTCCAATAAAGCTGAATCACTTGCTGAATCACTGTACGAGTCCTTTGTTAGCGCGATCTAACAATTGGCGACGAGGATGGGATGTTAGAGCAGGTAGGCAGCCCTGCGGACATCCACACTTCGGACTCGGAAGAAAGCGGGCAGAGCACAGCAGCCGATCCGGCGGAGGCGCCACCAGCTCCGGTGCCCAAGTCTCCCCCGATGGCTGGAAGCCAGAAGTTCGAGTGCTTCGAACCCTCCTCAGAAGACTGGGACTCCTACCTGTCCAGGTTCGAGTTCCATCTGGAGACCCACGACATCACCGATGAGGCGAAGAAACGAGCATGCCTCCTGAGTTCCTGCGGGAAGGGGACCTTCGACATAGCCAGGTCGTTGGTGGCCCCAACTGATATAAAGACTGTCACCTACGCTGACATCACGGAGAAGCTTAAGGCTCACTATTCTCCACAACCGTCGGAGATCGCCTGCCGGCACGCTTTTTACAAGCGGAACCAGGCCGGAGGCGAGACCATCGCAGATTTCGTGGCGGCCCTTCGCAAAGCCGCACGGCCATGTAATTTCCACAACGTGGAGGAAGCCCTCAGAGACCGTCTCGTCTGCGGTCTCAAAGATGAAAGGCTGCAACAGAGGCTGTTCGCCCGCACCACCCTGACCTGGGCAGTGGCCTACGAAGAGGCCGTGGCCGCGGAAGCAGCGGAGAAGTCCACGAAGGAGGTCCGCCAGCGGGTGGCAGAGCCCAGTATACACGCTCAACGAGACAGCGAGGGCGAAGACGCGGATGATGACGTCAACGCGGTTCGAGGCAAGCGGACCCCAGCGAAGACTACCAACGTCAAGCCTTGCTCCGGTTGTGGCGGGAAGCACCAGCGCGGCTCCTGTTGGGCTCGTGATGTCGACTGCAGAGCGTGTGGGCGGCGTGGTCATCTGGCCAGAGTCTGCAGATCAGCGAAGAAGGATCCCTCAACTAACAACCGGTCAGCGCAGAGGGGCACTCCAGTCAGCACCCAAGGCAAGACCCGTTCCTCAGCATCGGAAGCAAGCTGCCAGTTGACGGCGACCTTGTCGAGCGCATCGGCCGTAAATCGCACCAGCAGCCAGGGCAAGATCACCGTGACTCCACTCCTCGACGGCCGACCCTGTACAATGGAGGTGGACTCAGGATCGTCCGTGACGGTGATTTCTGCCGCGTCCTGGCGCCAGTTGTTCCCGAACCGAAGCCGGCGGCGGCTCCAGCCTGCGGGAACCAGAGTGTCCGACTTCCAGGGCAACCGAATTCCCTTGGCCGGACGGGACTCTGTTACTGTTGAGTATAAGGGGAAATGTGTTAAACTGTCATTCCTGATTGCAGAGGGAGACCGGGTTAACCTGCTAGGGTTAGATTGGTTTGAGCCATTGGGCATCGGTATTTCTGGGATTAACAGGATGTCTGAAAATAAATGGGGCATGCTGTACGACCTGTTCCCTGATGTATTTGCCGAAGGGTTGGGAAGGTACAAGGGCCCCCCGGTTGCGTTTGACTTAGATCCGTCAGTCAAACCTATTAGGTTGAAGTATCGGAAAGTACCTGTGTCTCTCAAACATAAGGTGGAAAAAGAGATTGACAAACTAGTTGAGCAAGGGGTTTTAGAGCCAGTACCATACAGCAAATGGGAGACCCCGATCGTAACCCCTGTCAAATCAGATGGGTCCATACGACTATGCGCCGATTACAAATGTACGATTAACAAGGCGCTGCAGCAACATTCGTACCCGGTCCCGGTAATAAGCCACATTTTGGCTTCCCTGGGGGGTGGCAAGATTTTCGCCAAATTTGACCTGGCCCAGGCATACCAGCAGTTGCCTGTCACCCCGGAGGCTGCCGAGGCCCAAACAATTGTAACCCACCAAGGGGCTTTTAAAGTGAACAGGCTGCAATTCGGGGTCAACGTAGCACCTGGGATTTTTCAGGGCCTCATGGAACGTCTACTAAGGGGGGTACCTGGCACAGTGCCCTATTTTGACGACGTGCTGATTGCGGGCGGGTCTGAACAGGAACTACTGGACCGGGTTAAAGAGGTCCTCAGGCGTTTTCAAAATGCCGGTCTCAGAGTTAAGCGCTCAAAATGCACGCTCGGGGTGGAAAGTGTGGACTTCCTGGGGTTTCGCATTGACGCAGAGGGAGTCCACCCCACGGATGAGAAGGTATCCGCGATCCAAAACGCCCCCAGGCCGGTGAGTAAGAAGGAGCTCCAATCCTTTTTAGGACTCCTGAATTTTTATCATGCGTTTTTACCGCATAAGGCATCAGTGGCGGCCCCTTTGCACGCGCTTTTGCACAAGGAGGCAAAATGGAAGTGGGGGCAGGCCGAGGAAAAGGCTTTTGTGGGAGTCAAGGAGCTGCTGACATCTAATGCCGTACTCACGCATTATGATGAACACAAGCTCCTGGTGTTAGCTGCTGACGCTTCACCTTTTGGAGTAGGCGCAGTTTTAAGCCATCTGATGCCTGATGGGAGCGAAGCGCCTATCGCTTTTTATTCTAGATCACTATCTGCGGCAGAGCGGAACTATGCCCAGATAGACAAGGAGGGTCTGGCGTTGGTAGCGGCTGTCAAAAAGTTCCATGATTTTATTTTTGGCAGACGATTTTTGCTGGTCACTGACCACAAGCCGCTACTGGGGATTTTTGCGCCCGATAAGCAATTGCCTAATATCATGTCCCCACGCATGCTTAGATGGGCGATCTTTTTGCAGGCTTACGATTTTGACTTGGAGCACCGGCCTGGGAAAGCGATTGGGCATGCGGATGCCCTCAGCCGGTGCCCGGTGCCTGACATTGGCGCAGACCCTGCCCCCGCCTGTGAGGTCTTGGCAATTGAGGAGCTTCCTCGACCCCCGGTATCATCCAGGGATATCGCGAACCATACTGCTAAGGACAGCGTGTTGTCAAGAGTGCTGAACTGGGTTTGGAGGGGGTGGCCGGTAGGGGGCCTAGAGCCAGAATTCAGGCCATACAAAGCCCGCCAAAAGGAGCTTTCAATCTCGAAAGGGTGCATTCTCTGGGGGAACAGAGTGATAATTCCCGACAAACTTAGAAAGACTGTGTTGGATTCCCTGCATGAAGGTCACCCTGGCATGGTGCACATGAAGGCACTAGCCAGGGGGTATGTGTGGTGGCCGGGGCTGGATGCAGAGATTGAAGAGTGGGTTCACGTGTGCTCAAAATGTCAGCAAAATAGACCTGACCCCCCTCAGGCGCCACCGCAGCATTGGGAACCCACAGGTAGACCCTGGTCAAGGGTCCACATTGATTTTGCTGGCCCCATACAAGGGCAAATGTTCCTAATTGTTGTCGATTCAATGTCAAAATGGTTGGAGGTGGTTCTGATGCACGCAACCACTTCCCTGGCGGTAATTCATGCCCTACGCCGGCTGTTCGCATCACACGGACTGCCGGACACACTGGTCAGTGATAACGGGCCACAATTCACTTCCCAGGAGTTTGGTAAATTCCTAGCAGACAATGGCATTCGCCATGTAACGTCAGCACCATTCCACCCCGCATCTAATGGGCAAGCAGAGAGGATGGTCCGCACGGCTAAAGAGGCCCTGAGCAAACTTAATGAGGGGGACTGGAATGTCAGGCTGGCTGATTTTCTATTGAGACAGCACACTACGCCATCTAGTGTCACGGGCAAAAGTCCTGCGGAATTGCTAATGGGGAGGCGCCTAACGACCAGGTTAAACAGACTGCACCCAGATCTGAACGATCGTGAGCCTGACCAAAGAAATGGGCAAGCGTGTGTGCGCATATTCCAGGCGGGAGACAAAGTGTTTGCACGGAACTATGCATCTGGGCACTTGTGGGTTCCCGGGGTGGTGTCAGATAGTATTGGCACTCGCATGTATGTGGTACAGCTGGCCGATGGTCGAAAGTGGCGGCGCCACATAGACCAGCTTAAGAGACGTTGGGCGAAGGACAGCGCCGACTCTCCAACGGCCGAGTCCTCAGACTTTGATTTCAGACCTCCCGACATGGAGGTGAGTACGGGCCTACCTAGTACTGTCCCGATGACAGGGCATACCCCTGGCCTCGGAACCACTAACCCAGACGTAAGTGAGCCTGATACAGGTTGTGCAGAACCTAGGGCTGACACCCAGCAGAACTTACCCTCTGAGCCTGCACAGCCCCGCAGGTCTCAGCGTGAGCGGCGAGCGCCATCGTACCTGGCTGATTATGACTGCAATAAAGTATTTGGTTTTGACTAATGTATGTATTATCGATCAACTGTAAATATTTTAAACGATGGTGTTGTCTTAACTTAGGGGGGAGGAATTGTAATGTATCGGAATCCTCACTTGAATCGGCCCATTTACATTCAATGTTAAGCTTCAAGCCAGACCAGGGCTCCTCTGAGCGAACTTCCTATTGGTCGCTTCGTAACAGCGACCAATCAGAACGATACCATTCCCTAGGAGGGAAAGACTCCCATTGGCCTTTATCCTAGCAATCTCATTGGTTGTTAAATGTAAATAGGCGTGGCTACATTAGCCCGGTTATGTTTAAAAGGAGCATAAGCTCCCACTGTTTTCTGTTCTGGTTTCTTACTGAGTTGAGTGCTTGTTCGTTACTTCCAATAAAGCTGAATCACTTGCTGAATCACTCTAAGAGTCCTTTGTTAGCGCGATCTAACAGTAACCCTAGTGTGCGCCACGATGATGTCGCCTGGAAGTGACATCATTGCGCAGGGCATGTTGCAGGGGGGACGCTCTATCGCTTGAGGCAAAACTCTATGGTAACCAGAGAGTTTCCCCCTCAAATGATAGAGTGTCCCCTCCCCGCAACGTGTTCTACACAATGACACCCAGAGGTGACATCATCGCACAGGGCACACTGGGGGGAGGGGGACGGACACGCAAGCGTTTGAGAAACAATTTGATGGTTACTGAAATACTCCAGGGCATAGGGAGGGACATACACCTCCCCCCCTCCAGCAGCCAGGTAAGACCTGGCAACCCTACTTCCAGTGTGCCGGCCCGCTCCCCGTCCACCCGGGCCCTCCTGTCTCCCGGCTCATCTCTGTGACACCGGAGACCGGAGACCGGCTCTCCTCCAGCGGGGACCCTCCCCTCTCATTACCTCAGCCAGCAGGGAACACAAAGGCCTCTGTTTCCCTCCAGTCTCTTTCATGAATAGGCGGCCGGGAAGGGGGAGGATATGGCTTGACAGGCAGGGGAAGCGGGGAGAGAAGTGGTCCCACCCAGGGCATCATTTTCATTGAGAGAAGAAAAAGGCTCCGGGCCTGCTATTCAGAGGCAGGCATGTACTTTCCCCTCCCCAGACCTTAGCGCTGCCCTGCCGGCTTTCATTGCGGCCTAACCCCGGTGACCCTGGGGTGTGTCCTCAGCCATGGGAGAGTGAGCCAAAGGAGGGGCCTGCTCCGGGCGAGGATGGAGCTTTGGCTCTTGGGCCATTTGTTGTATTTATCCATGGGGGGGGGGGTTAGCCCGTCTCATCTGCGGCAGCTTGCAGTTCGCACAAGAGATCCGTACAAACGAAACAATTTGGGTTTGTTTGGGTTTTTTTATTATTATAATCGGTTCTAACAGAGGGTTGCTAACTCCACCCTGGGAAATTCCTGGAGATTTAGGGTTTCCGGGCGCCCTCTGGCCCCCAGCAGGGGAGTGGGGGGGGGGGGTCGCCAACTCCAGGTTGGGAAACGCTTGGAGATTTGGGGATGGAGCCTGGGGAAGACAGGGACCTCAGTGGGGTACAATGCCCATAGAGTCCACCCTCCAAAGCCTCGATTTTCTCCAGAACTGATCTATGTAGTCTGGAGACGAGCTGTAATTCTGGGGGGTCCCTTGGCGACAGAGACCAATTCAGTAGGAGAAAATGGCCGCTTTGGAAAATGGCCGCTTTGGAAAATGGCGTAAGGTGGACGCTATGGCATTGTACCCCACTGAGGTCCCTGTTCTCCCCAAACCCTGTTTTCACCTGGCTCCACCCCAATGTTCCCTCTAAGCTGTGGAGTCCTGTGAGCAAGAATTCTACTTTGTGAGCTAGTGGCATTAAAGTGGTGAGTGTGCGATTTGGCTACTGCAGAAATTAGTCTGCTCTGGAGCCCTCCTTCCTGAACAAAGACAAAAATGTGTGAGCTGAAGGCTAAAGAAACCGTGAGCTAGCTCACACTGACTCAGCTTAGAGAGGACACTGCTCCACCCCCAAATTTTCCAGATATTTCCCAACACAGAGCTGGCAACCTTACCGAGATTCTATGGTATACCACAGAGTCTGCCGTCTGAAGCTGCCATTTTCGTCAGGGGATCTGTTGTCTGGAGAGCAGCTATGTAATTCCAGGAGAACTCCAGCCCTTACCTTGAGGCTGGAAACCATTGTTCTAGATGGGCTGTTGGGTTACCATGGTTGGGTTGAAAAACTTTGGGGCAGGGTTATTGTTGTAACATCATCTCCCTGTGAGGAAGGAAACAGAAAATGTAATCAAATCTTAATGGGGGAGGGGAATCAATCGGAATACATTTATCACAAATTTACAACAGAATACAACAAGGAAAAGAGGAAGAAGAAGAAGAGGAGGAGGAGGAGGAAGAGGAGGAGGAGGAGATTGGATTTATACCCTGCCCTTCACTACCTGAGGGAGTCTCAGAGCAGCTGACAATCTCCTTTCCCTTCCCCTCCCGACAACAGACACCCTCTGAGGAATGCGGGGCTGAGAGAGAAGAAGAGGAGGAGGAGGAGGAAGAGGAGGAGGAGGAGATTGGATTTATACCCTGCCCTTCACTACCTGCGGGAGTCTCAGAGTGGCTTACAATCTCCTTTCCCTTCCCCTCCCCACAACAGGTGGGGCTGAGAGAGCTCTCCCAAGAACTGCTCTTGAGAGAACAGCTCTGAGAGAACTTGTGAATGACCCAAGGGCACACTAGCAGCTGCATGTGGAGTGGGGAATCAAACCTGGTTCTCCCAGATTAGAGTCCATGCTCCTACACCAAACTGGCCTAAGTAATTCTCTAAAACACTCCTTCAGTGCCTTCTTTGGCAAATTTATCTATCATTGTATCTTGCAAAGACCTCAGGACACTGTAGAGGGCTGTTCCTTGCCAAAATTTATATCCACAGCAATTTTCTGTGGTAGGTTAGGCTGAGACAAAGCAGGGCAGAGCGGGGATTTGAACCCATGGCAACCACAGACACCTTTCCTGGTGCCTGCCGAGTGTTTTTAGGAAGTGGGCAGGGCGAGGTAGGAATTTTGCCCAGCAAGGCTTCGGATTGGCCATTGGAGAATTTGATTGGCTGAGAAGATTTTTTTAAAAATGTTACCTTGGCAGCTGCTGAAGGATCTGCATTCCATGGATGAAGGTGTTGGCAGCCATTTTGTGCCTGGCCCCGCCTCCTGCAGCAGCCTCCTTCCCCTTCCCCTCCCCACAACAGACACCCTGTGAGGTAGGCGGGGCTGAGAGAGCTCTGACAGAACTGCCCTTTCAAGGACAGCTCTTGTCAGAACTGTGGCTTGCCCAAGGTCATCCAGCAGCTGCAAGGGGAGGAGTGGGGAATCAAACCTGGTTCTCCCAGATTAGAGTCCACACAATTAACCACTACACCAAACAGATCCCACAACACTCTTCTGCTCTTGTTGGTGCTTTTCGGTAGTTAGTTTAGACTGGAGTCACTCTGCATAGGATTGCACAGTCACATCAGCATAAGTCTCCTAGTTCTGGGGATAGTTTTGGGAGGGTAGCCCTTATGGTTGCCAGCCTCCAGGTGGTGGCTGGAGATCTCCTGGGATTACAGCTGATCTCCATGAGACAGAGACAGGGGTCATTTCCTGCAGGCGCGCAGAGGAGCGGAGCTCCGGCAGTAAAGAGCCCAGGGGGCGGGCACATGCAACAAGCCCCACCCCCTGCTCCCAGCAGCCCTCAGTCAGAGCAAGAAGCAGCCAGGTAAGCTGCAGAGCGCCCCCCCAGCCCCCCGGTCCAAAACAGTCCAGTGGCACCTTTAAGACCAGGTTTTATTCAGGTACAAGCTCTCCCTCCTCTGCGAGGGCAGATCTGCACGTTCTCCTCCCCCCACCACCCCCATAGCTGGCAATCGAAAACAGTCCAGTGGAGCCTGAGCGGTGGGTGTTGCCTTCTGACACACTTCCGGTGATGTCAGGGGGTGTGGCATATGCAAATAAGTCATGCAAATGAGTTATGCTAATGAACTCCTGCACCTCTTTTTCTACGAAATGACCCCTGGACAGAGATCAGTTCCCCTGGAGGAAATGGCCACTTTGGAAGGCAGACTCTAGGACATCATACCCCGTTGAGGTCCCTCCCCTCCCCGAGCCCCTCCATCCTCAGGCTCCACCCCCAAAATCTCCAGGTGTTTCCTGACCTGGAGCTGGATAGGATTGAACGTAGAAGAACTAGATTCGAGTTCAGTAGGACCTTAGAGTCCAACAAGATTATTTTTTTAAAGAATTTTATTAGTTTATGCACAGAAAAAGGGAAAGGGGAAAGAAGGGGAAAGGAAAGATACAGGGAAAAATTATATCTCTCCTTATATATAATTGAATAGTGGGTGCCAAAGTTCTAATTCTAAAATGCACTCCCTTAGTGTATGGCTGATGGCACTGCTCCTCAGCATATATCGCCACCAATCAGAAGGCAAAGCCCGGGTCCCGCCCACACCACAACTGCTGCGACAACCTGGTCTTTTGCATATGGAAGCTGATTGGACTTCACTCCATTCCACACCTCAAACTCCCCCCCCCCCCGCAAGGCAGTTGGGATTTTCAGTTGCATAACATACCTCATAGGGGAGAGGAGAATGGGTAACAATGGTTACCACTCTCCAGGTGAGGGCTACAGATAACTCAAACATACAAATGCTCTTCAGGTAGCAGAGATCAGTCCCTCTGGAGAAAACAGTGGACTCTGTCATTAAACCCTGCTGAGGTCGCCACAGGAAACTGACACTGTTTGCCCAAAGCCAGAGCACTCTCCCAGAGCCTCTTTCTAGATCCCGTTGTATTTATTTCTGCAACGGGCATTATTTCTAGTCCAATATTTATATCCAATTTAACATTCTCCATGCAAATCTTCTCATTGGAGCTTCACAGCTACTATGTCCATCATTCTTATTATTCTTCATTTACTCTTATATTCTCAGTACTTAAATTTTAGCCAGTCATAAAATGCCCTCCATGGTCCCATGAATTCTTCTTCCATTTTTCCTTTTAGCATGTTTGTCAATCTGTCCATTTCAGCACATTCCATAATCTTCGTTATCAACTCATTAAGCGCTGGGATCTTCAATGTCCTCCATGTCGTTGCAAACAGAATTCTGGCTGCTGTTATAACATATAAAATAAAGTATCTATCATTCTTCTCTAAGTTATCTGGTAAACAGTTTAACAGAAATATCTCTGGCTTAAAAGGTATTGTAATATTCAACACTGACTGTAAGAAAGTATGTACTCCAATCCAGTATTTATGAACTGTTTTACATGTCCACCACATATGACAGTGTGATCCAACATGATTGTTACATTTCCAACACCTGTTACTCAAGTTTTTATACATTTTGATTTTGAGGGTACAAGTTTTCAAGAGTCAAAGCTCCTTTTCTCTTGTACGTGACAAATGGAGCTTTTGACTCTTTTTAAAAATATATTTTTTATTATTTTCTCAAGGAAAAAAAAGTGGGATACAGAAGGGAAGAAGGGGGGGGAATATAGATTCAACAAGTTTGTTGAATATTACGAATTGTTACATACAGCAAGTAAAATCAAATGTATTACCCAATGTATTACATAATTCAAATGTAGAAACAATAAAGCATACATTTTACATGTAAACTAAATGTAAACAGGTAAATGTAAGCTAAATATGAGCAGTCAGTGTGATGCGGTGGCAAAAAAAGGCAAATTCAGTCTTGGGTTGTATTAAAAGAGCCATAGCATCGAAATCGCAGGAGGTCACATAGCCCCTCTGTATGCTGCCTTGGTCAGGCTGCACCTGGAGTCCTGTGTGCAGTTCTGGAGGCCTCACTTCAAAAAGGATGTGGGCAAAATCGAGAGGGTGCAGAAGAGAGCGACGAGGATGATCAGGGGTCCGGAGACTGAGCCCTACGAGGAAAGGCTGAGGGCCCTGGGAATGTTTAGTTTGGAGAAGAGGAGGTTGAGGGGGGACATGATTGCTCTCTTTAAATATTTGAAAGGCTGTCATTTGGAGGAGGGCAAGGAGCTGTTCCAGTTGGCAGCAGAGGAGAGGACCCAAAGCAACGGGTTTAAATTACATGCAGAAAGGTATCGGCTGGATATTAGGAAACACTTTTTCACGGTCAGAGTAGTCCAAAGGTGGAATCAGCTGCCTAGGGAGGTGGTGAGCTCCCCTTCACTGGCAGCTTTCAAGAAGAGGCTGGACGAATATTTGTCAGAGATGCTTTAGGCTGGTCCCACATTGGGCAGGGGGTTGGACTAGATGGTCTGTATGGCCTCTTCCAACTCTATGATTCTATACAGAATTTTGGGTTAGATTCTCTCTCTAAGGAATAAACAAAAACGCTCCTAAAATTAGCAGTAATATATTAATGATAAAAGAGAATACATCTTTAACAGATGGACAGACTTCTACACTAAAAACCTAAATACTGCCTTAATTGTTTATCTAAATCTGAATTTTATTCTTACTGATTATGTAAATACGAATGGGATACAAAATAAAATGTTGAAATTATCATCAGTGTCTTCATCCTTTTTGATGCGATATTCAAATAATTTCCAGAACTAAAAAAAAGGAAAAAGTTAATTATTCCCATAATATGAGTAATAAGCTTGCTATTTCTGCTGAAATTCATTCAATAGTCGTTTGTTTATATGCTTCGTTCATTTTGCCAATGTTGCATACTCAGCTAGTTTTTCTTCCCAGATCTCTATTGCAGGACAGTCTTCTTTCTTCCATTTCACTGCAAATATTATTCTGGCAGCTGCCAACATATATCGAAGTAAGTCTTGTGAGGTTCTGTCGATACTGTCTGGACCGATTCCCAGTAACATACTCTCTGGCTTCATCAGTAATTTAGTTTTTAAAATATCTTGTATTTTTTCATGTATGTTTTTCCAGTATCTTTTAGTCTTGATGCCGGTCCAGGGGGCTTTTGACCCTTGAAAGCTTACCCCCCCTAAATCTTTTTTTAAAAAATTCTATATGACTCTGTGTATGTGCACGCGTGTGTGTACGCGCACCTGGTGACTAGGAATGGGCATGAACCGGGGAAATGGTAGTTTGTGGTAGTTCATGGTTCGTTTGATTACACAAACCATGAACATTCTCGAACTTTTCCCGTTTCCCGAATTGGTTTATGGTTCATTTGGTTCATGAGCTCAGGAGGTGGTAGAACAGCCCCTTCATGAGTGAGAGATGCCAAATTCACAGGGAGTCTTCAGCTGGCTCACCTCCACCTGCCCTCCAAGTTTGGCAAAGATTGGATATGGGATGTCTTGAGTTATAGCCCCCCCCCAAAAAAAGCAGATGCTCCCAGGAAAGCTCAGCTCTTTTGTTGTTGTTGTTCAGTTGCACAGTCGAGTCCGACTCTTCGGTTCGCTTTTGGATTTGGGAACAACAGGACCAAACAAACCGGCTCAAAACGAGCCACGAACCAGCCTGGTTCATGCTCAAACTGCAGTTCGTTTCTTGGTTCGTGCCCATCCCTAATGGTGGCCTTTGCTGACTGACCCCTACTGGGGGCCTGGTGGATATTCAGAGAGGTGGCTGAAGAAAGCCTGCCCCCACCTCCCGACTGCTGGTATTCCAAGGAGGTCTCCCATCCAAGTACTTGCCAGAGTTGACCCTGTTTATTTTCCGAGATCTGACGAGATTGGGTTTGGCGGGGGCTATCCAGGTCAGGCACTCCCCAAAAAGTCTTCATGGTCTCTAAAGTGCCACTAAGACTCTAATCTAACTCTTGTTCTGGAGAAAAGCTCTGCCATGAATGGAATGGGGATGTAGGATCCACCCCGAAGCCTTGTACATAAACGTGTCAAGTGAAAGTCGTTTTTGAAATGATCATAAAGATCAGTAGAGAGATACAAACTGGCTTCCCATTCTCTGACTTGATTGTACTGTTGTTATAAGTTCACTCCAGTTTTAACATCCTTTTTCACATTTTTTTTTTTTAAGGGAAAAATGGAAAGAAAAATAAAAAGAGAGCCGCTGGATCATCCATGCCATGCTCCATATGGTTTCTGAAATCTGGAGGAAGCAAAGTCTTGAATACAGAACTTATCACGCTAAAGGTCACGTCCAGGGCTATTTTGGGGCAGGAACGCATAGGAACGAAGTTCCGGCTGGCTCCCAAGTTGGCCACGCCCAGCAGGAGCTCATTAGCATAATAGGCCACACCCAGCAGCAGAAACTCATTAGGATTGGCTACATTAGAGGTGTGTGGCCTAACATGCAAAGGAGTTCCTGCTACAAAAAAAGGCCCTGGGTTTTGACCACAAACAAGGTAAACAGAATAAGAAGCAAAAGGTGGGTGTGGCTGGATGACTACACTTCTGGTAACATGTGGGTGTGGCCGAATATGCTAATCAGTGGTGCTGTCAGGGGTGTGGCCCAATATGCTAATGAGTTTCTGCTATTGGGTGTGGCCTATTGTGGCCTATTATGCTAATGAGTTCCTGCTGGACTTTTTCTACAAAAAAATCCCTGGTCACGTCCACCCTTATAGCGGTGAAGGACTTTTCCAAACCTCCCCACACGAGACTTAGGAAGTGCCGAATTCTTGTGTCTGCTCTTGTGAGATAGCCTCAAGGAACCCACCAGTCTTTCAGATTATGTGTGCTTGGCACAGAAAAGCTTATACCTTTTTTTTTTTTTTTTGGTATTTTTTCGTGTGTGTGCACCTGGAAGTCATGGCGACCTCTGGTGACTGACCCCTACTGGGGACCTGGAGGATATTCAGAGAGGTGGCTGAATAAAGCTTCCCCCCCCGCCTCCCGACGGCTGGTATTCCAAGGAGGTCTCCCATCCAAGTACTTGATCCTGCTTAGCTTCTGAGATCTGATGAGATCGGGCTTCTTTGGGCTATCCAGGTCAGGGCAACGAAAGCTTATACCCAGAATAAAACTTTGTTGGTCTTAAAGATGGCACTGGACTCAAACTGTGTTCTACCACTTCAGACCAACACGGCTACCCACCTGGATCTAAACACAGCCATTAAACACAACGGCTCTTTAAAAATGCACAGCTTCTGCTTTACCTTTGGTATATCCAATAAGCCTGCAAAACTCCAGCCCCTCTAGGGGAAAAGAATGGCCAAAAGAGACCTAGAATGGCACAAAATGAAAACCACTTTTCTTTAGAAAGGTATGTTTGGTTGATGTGAATTCACTTTGGCATTTCTGTCCACACCTGGTAACCGAACCCAACTTTGCGATCCGGGCGAAACACGGTGATTAGGGTTAAAATGACGGCTGGGTTTAATTGGCGACTAACGACAACGTTTGCCGATCGCAAAGATAACGAAGATAAGGAGGGGGAGGACAATGAAGAGCGCTGACCTCTTTGTTCGGGTGGGGGGTAAACCGACCCTCCCACCGACAGATTACATCATCACTGAACACTTTATTGAGAGGTGAATGTGTTTCTCTTCTTAGAGATCAGGTACTGGTTCGTGCTGGGGGGAAGCAAGCCCCCAGGTTCCATGACCCAGTTTTCTGATTCAGCGAGCAGAAAAGCTCTTCCTACAAGGGACCGGGGAGACAGAAAGCAGAAGAGCTTGGAAGAAAGAGAAACTTTGTCGATCACTCTCACCGGGGAAGCCAAACAAACAAGCCTCCAGGATGCGAATGGCTCCCTCAGAACCTCCTCAAAGTCAATTTGGTTGTTTTATGTAATTTTCCCCCTTCAAAAGGACAACACAGAAAATGCGCTTGACGGGAGAAGACCAAACTCCCTTTGGGCAGTTTATTTTATTTCTGTCGATTGTCGTTTTTGCTCTCCGGAGGAGTGGCTTTCCTATCACGGGCTTCCGGCCAAAGCCCTCGGTAAACTCCATTTTCCTCCGGATAAAATCTTTTCAGATTAACAGCTCCCCGTGTGGCAACGAAACTGTAAAATGAATCCCATCTTGTGTGTTATTGCTTCAACTATTCAGGTATTCTCTTTCTTGCGTGTACGGCAAAAGGGGCCCGTGGCAGAAATTCAATCTCTTTTCTAATTATTATTTATTTGCAGAAGTAGCTACCATTGACGGGACTTGGGAGTTTTCCAGATTGTCATAAAGGGGCCGTCGTCGTTGCTGAAAGACCAAGAGCTGAATCGGGGGTTTATTTATTTAAATGCCTAGCCCACCACAATCCAAAGCCTTGGGGCCTAGTAAGCCTACCCAAGCCCTCCCTTTCACAGCTCGCCCGCCTGTCGCATCTGATGCGCCGTCCAACTCTCCCCGTGGTCGTTCCATATGTATTTACTTAAAATATTTAAATCCCACATTTTTCGGGGCATAAACTCGAGAGATGGCTTCCAGGCCTTTGACTTGAATCGTACAAGCCAAGAACACAAAGTACTCATGACTGTGGCTCTTTCTGTAGGGTTGCCAGGTCTGGGTTGGAAAATACCTGGAGATTTGGGGGGCAGATCCTACGGAGGGCGGGGTCTGGGGAGGGGAGCTGGCCTTTGTCGTCGGAGAGCCAGCATGGTGCAGTCGTTACGAGCGGCGAACTCTAATCTGGAGAACCGGGTTCGAATCCCCCACTCCTCCTGCACATGAAGCCTGCTGGGTCAACTTGTGCCAGTCACAGTCCTCTCGGGACTCTCCCAGCCCCACCTACCTCGCAAGATGCCTGTGGTGGGGAGAGCCAGCGTGGTGTACTGGTTGAGGGTGGCAGACTCTAATCTGGAGAATGGGGTTTGAGAGAGTCCTGAGAGAACCGTTCCCGACCCAAGGTCACTCAGCAGGCTTCACGTGCAGGAGGACTGGGGAATCCACAGGGATGCCAAACACACACCCCGGAGGAGGTGGGGCCCTGGGTTTGGGCGCTCCTCTCTGCCCACCCCCAATTACCCCCCCCAAGGCAAGAAGCTCACAATACAAGAACTCGCGGGCACTCAATGAAATTGCTGGGCAATCGGGTGAGAACAGATAAAAGGAAGTCCTTCTTCCCCCAAAGAGTGATTAACACATGGAATTCACTGTCACAGGAGGTGGTGGCGGCTACAAGCATGAATGGCTTCAAGAGGGAACTGGATAAACATATGGAACAGAGGTCCATCGGTGGCTGTGAGCCACAAGGTATAGATAGGAACTCTCGGTCTGAGGCAAGTGATGTTCTGTCTTCTTGGTGCTGGGGGGGGGGCAACAGTGGGAGGGCTTCTAGTGTCCTGGCCCCACTACTGGACCTCCTGATGGCACCTGGTATTTTTGGCCACTGTGCGACAGAGTGTTGGACTGGATGGGCCATTGGCCTGATCCAACAGTGGCTTCTGTTATGTTCTTATGTTCTTAATAAACATGATGTGCATACCAGCAACATAAGATTTTGGAGATTTCCCCCTATGAATATTGACTGGCTGCTCTATCGATATTTTTCATTACAAATTGGAAAGCTGTTTTGCTGATGTTTACCTTGGAAACAGTTGATGAATCCTTAAAGAGTTCCTTCATCAGCCTCTACTGAGGAAGACTATTCAAAACCAAGTTCTATAATCCGGAGTCTTCGTTGTCCATTGTAGACTTACCTGTTGGATTAACAATATTGCAGATTTTCTTGTTGCATTGTTAAAATCTTACCTGCTAAAATAGTGGACTTACCTGTGGGATTCCTGTAAACCCTGGATATGTAGAATTACTACTAGATTCATCATACCTGTTGGACTGTTGAAAATTTAAAGGTAAAGGTAAAGGTTCCCTTGCTCGAAAGCCAGTCAAATCCAACTCTAGGGTTGCAGTGCTCATCTCCGTTCCAAAGCCGAAGAGCCAGCGCTGTCCGAAGACGTTTCTGTGGTCATGTGGCCGGCATGACTAAACACCGAGGCGCACGGAACGCTGTTACCTTTCCACTGAAGTGGTACCTATTTATCTACTTGCAATTTCTTGCTTTCAAAATTTACCTGTTGGATTATTGATAAAATTGTGGATTTACCTGTTGAATTTTTGTAAATACTAAATATGTAGTATTCTTAGTTGAAATCTTACTACCAGTTATATTGCTGTTACTCATTAGTAAATCGTTTAATTATTTTTTTCTACTCTGAGCGTCTTTCTGCTGGGTTTTTTTTTTGTCTTATCATGATGTGCCTACACCATATGGAAGTGATATAGGCATGCTTGTGATGTTGGGGTGCGGCGGCAAAGCTCTGTGGTAGAAGCTGATTCTACCATAGAGGTTTCGTCCACACAGGGAGCGGTGGCACAGGCAATACAACGCCTGCTAGTAACATCTGTAGCGAACAGCCTCAATGGCTGTTCGAATCCCCACCGCGGCCAGAGTGAGCTCCCGGCCCCCGTCCCAGCTCCCGCCAACCCAGCGGTTTGAAATGTAACAACAAGTAGATAAATGGGTACCTGCCCTAGGTGGCAGGGGGCACCCACCTCCTGGTTCCTTGCCAGGAGTGTTGGCGGCGATGGAGACGGAGACGGCAGCGGCAGCAACAACAATGGTGGCGGAGTTCCTGGCGACCAGACCTGATGGAGGCGGAGCCACGGCGATGCGGGCGCAAGACGGCGCAGCACGGCAAGAGCCTGAAGGACGTAAGCCGGAAGCTGCAGCCGGAAAGCAGTCGTGTGCAGAGGAAACATCGAGCCTGCCGGAGGTGGTCGCCGGTTAACCCGTTGATGCCAAATAATACCCGTAGCCCACCGGAAGAATAACGCGCCACCAATAGGGTGTCGGTAGGTAGTCCCCCCCCCTCTGAAATGTGTGGCCCTAGGTAGGTTAACTACTACTATACTAGTAGTACCCTGTAAACCGCTCTGAGACCCATTAGAGGTCATGGGCGGTATATAAATCCAATGTAAATAAATAATAAATAAATAAAGCCAGAGCGTTGCCCCCAACGTTCTTGACGTGGCTCCGACACTTCTGGGTGACGTAGGCACATCACGTTTATTTCTGGCTTCTTCCCTCTTTGCTCCTGGTAACTTCACCCCCATCCCCCGCCAACTCGTCCGACGGACCAGGCAACCCTAGGAATCCAACCTGGTTCTCCACGTTAGAGTCCACGGCTCTTAACTGCTACATCACACTGGCTCTAGGGTTGCCACTTCCAGGTTGGGAAATTCCTGGTGATTTGGGAGTAGAGCCCAGGGAACGCAGGGTTTTTTTGGGGGGGGGGCTGCCATTTTCTCCAGGGAAACTGATCTCTGTCTTCTGGAGATAATTCCAGGAGATCTCCACACCTCACGTGGAGGTTGGCAACCGTAGGGCAGGTGTTTGCTCTCCACTTGGAGCTCTGAGCCCAAGGGCTGGGATAAAACAAAATCTGTTGACGGACAAACGATCATACCTCGAATAAACCCTTGCTGGTCTTAAAGGTGCCATGGGACTCCAAAGTTGTTCTTCTGCTTCAGACCAACACGGCTAACCACTGGACCGGCCCTTGCACTTGTGGTTCGTGGGATCGGAGCCACGGTCACTTAAAACAGGAATCAAAAAATGACATTATGTACCACCAACAGAAAGGAGCTGCGGTGGCTCAAGTGGTTAAGACGCTGAACTGCAGGCTGTGGAAGGTCAGTAGTTCAGCAGTTCGAGACCCGAGTGTGCCGCATGACGGAGTGGGCTCCCGTCTCTAGTTCCAGCTCCTGCCAACCTAGCAGTTCGAAAGCAAGAAATTGCAAGTAGATAAATAGGGACCACTTCAGTGGGAAGGTGACAGCGTTCCGTGCGCCTTGGTGTTTAGTCATGCCGGCCACATGACCACGGAAACGTCTTCGGACAGCGCTGGCTCTTCGGCTTTGAAACGGAGATGAGCACCGCAACCCTAGAGTCGGACTCGACTGGCTTTCGAGCAAGGGAACCTTTACCTTTACCACCAACAGAAGAGGAGGAGAAGGAGGAGAAGGAGGAGGGGAAGAAGAAGAAGAGGAGGAGGAGGAGAGGAGGAGGAGATTGGATTCATACCCCACCCTCCCCACAACAGACACCCTGTGAGTTAGGTGGGGCTGAGAGAGCTCTGACAGAAACTGCTCTTTTTCAAGAACAGCTGTGCCAGAACTATGGCTTGCCCAAGGTCATCCAGCCAGGTGCAAGTGGAGGAGTGGGGAATCAAACCCGGTTCTCCCAGATTAGAGTCCACAAGCTTAACCACTACACCAAACTGGCTCTCAAGGATATCAGCAGAGTTCAGTCCCATGGAGTCCGCCCTCCAAAGCATCCATTTTCTCCAGGGGGAACTGATCTCTAGTCTGGAGATGAGCTGTAAATCCGGGGGACCCCTGGCTCCTCCCCTGGAGGATGGCATCCCTAGCAACTTGACGCATCACACTTTATTTTGACCATTGTACATGTGCAGGGAAGGCGTAAACCGAGGAGCAAAAAAAGAATGCAAGTGCTGCACGATCATTACACAATCCTTCCTGTTCCTGGGGCCAATATATATTTTCCCCCAGTACCTTTTTCGCCTTGGACGTTTTCCCCTCAGCTCCCTTGCCTGATCAGACTCTGAGGATTTTCTTTGTAAGGTAGGGCTGCCAGCTCCGGGTTGGGAAATACCTGGAGATTTTGGGAGATTTTGGGGGGTTGTTATGAGGATAAAGAAGGGGCTGCTGGTGGCTCAAGTGGTTAAGACGCTGAGCTGCAGACCAGAAGGTCGGTAGTCTGGCAGTTCGAGACCCGAGTGGCGCATGACGGAGTGAGCTCCTGCCAACCTAGCAGTTCGAAAGCAAGAAATTGCAAGTGGATAAATAGGTACCGCTTTGGTGGGAAGGTCACAGCGTTCTGTGCGCCTCGGCGTCTAGTCATGCCGGCCACATGACCACGGAAACATCTTCGGACAGCGCTGGTTCTTCAGCTTGGAAACGAAGTTGAGCACTGCATCCCTAGAGTCGGATTTGACTGGCTTTCGAGGAAAGGGAAACCTTTACCTTTACCTGTGAGGATAAAATGGAGGACAGGAGAGTGATGCAAGCCACTTTCAGCCCCCATTGGGCAGAAAGGCGAGGTATGAATGAAATAAATAAAATCTCCATAGTCTGGAGCAGGGGTCATTTCGTAGAAAAAGAGGTGCAGGAACTTATTAGCATAACTCATTAGCATACCTTATTTGCATATACCACACACACTGAAATCACCGGAAGTGTGTCAGATGGCAACACCCACCACTCAGGCTCCACTGGACTGTTTTGGATTGCTAACCATTGGGGGGGACGTGCAGATCTGTCCTCGCAGAGGAGGGAGAGCTTGTACCTGAAGGCGGGGGGGGGGGCTCTGCAACTTACCTGGCTGCTTCTTCTTGCTCCTCGTGGCCCGCCTGAGGGCTGCTGGGAGCAGGGGGCGGGGCTCGTTGCATGTGCCCACCCCCTGAGCTCCTTACTGCCGGAGCTCCGCTCCTGTGCGCTCCTGCAGGAAATGACCCCTGGTCTGGATACCTGTTCTAATTCCAGGATATTTCCAGGCACCACCTGGTGGGAGGCTTAGCCAATCACAACATGCTATAGACCCAGCCACATTAGAGCTTGTTAAAGGGGCTCCCCAGTCACCAGAATCTTAGCGGGGTAGCGTACATCAAAATCTGTATAAGAACTAGCATTTTGAAATATAGCTTGCAGCACTTCATGCCTGTGAAGAAACAATAACAGAATGACAAACCTGATGAAGGACACGCAAACGGACAGTGTACTAGAACTCCGTCGTTTGTCTTAACTGTTTCTGTAACTAATAACTGTATTACTTTGTATGCACTGCTAAGCTTTATATCTTATACGATAGTGATATTGTTGTAATCTTGTTAATAATTTAATTCTACGCATAGCATATAAAAACCAGGGCTATTTTTGGGCAGGAACGCACAGGAACGGAGTTCCGGCTGGCTCCCAAGTTGGCCACGCCCAGCAGGAACACATTAGCATAATAGGCCACACCCAACAGCAGAAACTCATTAGGATTGGCTACATTAGGGGTGTGTGGCCTAACATGCAAAGGAGTTCCTGCTACCAAAAAAGCCCTGGGTTTTGACAACAAACAAGGTAGACAGAATAACAAGCAAAAGGTGGGTGTGGCTGGATAACCACACTTCTGGTAACATGGGAGTGTGGCCTAATGTGCTAATTTGCTGTGCTGTCAGGGGTGCGGCCTCATATGCTAATGAGTTTCTGCTGTTGGGTGTGGCCTATTATGCTAATGAGTTCCTGCTGGGCTTTTTCTACAAAAAGAGCCCTGATAAAAACTAACAAATATTGTTTTTAATTGTACACGGTGATTTACTGTTTTATTGACCACCTGGGAGCTGGCAATCCAAACTGTGCTGCGGCCTCCTAGCAAAGAGCAATGTCATGTTTTTTTGTGTTAATATTTCGTGTCCGATGTAGAAGCATCTGAGCCCCCCTCCCCACAGTACAACAATCCTTAGTGAACATCGAGTTATGAAATCATTTCATCTTTCCGTGATCTGAAAAAAAAATCTAATCAACTATAGTGGACAAAGCACCGGAACATGGAAATGAACGAGTCTCGCCTCATGCCTCTTCGTGTCCGTACAGACATATATACGTACAGACATACAGAGATGACTCCCCCCCCCCGCGTTTATTAATATTAATACCGAATACCCCGAGAAGAACAATACATCACAGTAATGAGAGCTGCAAAATCCCGTCCTATTGACATGGGTGTATCAGAAGCTTAAGGATTAGCAGGTGAACTCTCCGGAGTTAAAATATTGCTTGGTCCGGGGGCGGGTTGCATTCATATCAAAATGCCAGGCAAACTGATAACAAGGCCTCAGCATTGAATTCAGGAATCCAAAGGTTTTTAAAAACCAGATATTGCACTATAGCTGTGAATAAGTGGTCTTATGCTGTCAGAATTCCCCTCCGGTGTTTACGTAAAGGTCCTTCTCGCTTTCTCTGCGGCTCCCCGCCAGTTTGGTGTAGTGGTTAAGAGCAGTGTTACCTCTAAGCAGAGTCAGCGTGAGCTAGCTCACCATTTCTTAGCCTCCGGCTCCCGCATTTTTGTCTTAGCTCAGGAAGGATGGCTCCAGGGCAAACTCATTTACGCAGTAGCCAAATTCGCTGGCTCACAACTTTAATGCCAGCAGCTCACAAAGTAGACTTTTTGGTCACAAGACTCCGCAGCTTCGAGGGAGCGTTGGTTAAGAGTGCATTCTTACACTTACTCTTATTCTTACACTGATTTATGAAATTACTGGGCACAATATCCCAGGAGGAGAAGGTAAAGGAGTTTGTAAGCCGCTCTGAGACACCTTTGGGTAGTGAAGGGCAGGATATAAATCCAGTCTCTTCTCTTCTTCTTCTTCTATTAGGCCAAAGCTTGTCTTGCTTAATTTATGGGAGGTGACAGATGTTACAGCTGTCCGGAAATATCTCATTTCTTTTCTTTTTTGATTTTAATTTTTTTTATTTATAACTTTTATCATTACAACACAGAAATTCGCTTACAATAAACCTCATGCAAAAGAGTCTTAAGTTTTCTCTAAAAATATACATCAGCTCAATTACCTATTGAATATATTTCTTAATAATTTTATCAATCTAATTCCCTTGACCAAAGTTCTTTACATGCTTCTCCATCCTTGCCTAATAACAAACAAGTTACTCTATTAATTTCCGCCATTTCAAACAGTTTCTGGATTAGTTCTCCCCTCGATGGATCTCATTTCTTATATGTTGGTGGCAGCCAAGACTTTAGTGGCTGGGCACTGAAGAAGAGGAGATTGGATTTATACCCCGCCCTTCACTACCCAAAGGTGTCTCAGAGCGGCTTACAGACTCCTTTCCCTTCCCCTCCCCACAACAAACACCCTGAGAGGTAGGTGGGGCTGAGAGAGCTCTTGACAGAAACTGCTCTTTTTCAAGGACAGCTCTTATCAGAACTACGGCTTGCCCGAGGTCATCCAGCCAGGTGCAAGTGGAGGAGTGGGGAATCAAACCCCATTCTCCCAGATTAGAGTCCTCACACTTAACCACTACACCAAACTGGCTCTCACTGGAAAAATAGTAAACAATCTTCATCAATTACATGGTTTAATAAATTATGGGAATACCTGATCATGGACAAAATATCAAAAGTTATATCCAGAGTTCCATTCAGATTTTCTGGAACGTTGGTTTCCCGTTCTTGAATATATGGAATGACATAGTAAGCTGAAAAAGGCACTTCCGGGTAATTTGAAGGTTATAGCTATATATTGAATCAGCTGTTTGGTTTGATTGCTCTTGTGTTTTTTGTGTTTTTAATCATGTTTTTATTGTAGTGGTTTCCTATAGTATGTGCTACTGTAAATCATTGCTATATTATATGAATAAAAGTTATTTAAAAAAAAAAGCTTGGGAAAAATAGTGTGTGGACCGGGTTTTTATTCCCACTCATTCACATGAAGCCAGCTGGGTGACCTTGGGTCAGTCACAAGTTCTTTCAGAGCTGTTCTCTCAAGGACAGTTCTCGGGTGAGCTCTCTCTGCCCCACCTACCTCACAGGGTGTCTGTTGTGGGGAGGGAAAGGGAAAGGAGATTGTAAGCCGCTCTGAGACTCCTTCAGGTGGGGTGGGGGTATAAATCCAACCTCTTCTTCTCCTCTTCCAATACCAAGCAACTTTCCTGACCCTTTTATACTCTTCCAAGTAGGTGTGTTGAACCAACCAGCATTACCCACATTATGATGTTACTTCTGGAGAATACCTGGAGGAATTGCTGAATACCTCTAGGAATTGCTGGAGATTCTCTGGTTTAGACTCCCTCCTTATGCTGCTAGTTTGGAGTCCGGTAGCAGATTAGAGACCAACAAGAATTGAAGGTCTTTATACCCTGGATTTCTGGTTGGGCTCCATGATGCTACAGGACTCAGATCAAACTGTTGGACTTCGGATCAACTCGGCTAGCCTCTGAAATTAAATCCTTAGGCTGTTTCTGGAAGCCCCTGTCCAGGAGGAGTAGCATTTCAGGGGGCATTCTGAGTTGCGACGAGAACAGAGATTAGATTCTTCCATCTGTATTCCATCCACAGAGGTTTTGCATGGGATCCAACCGGCTACTTTGAACACAGGCCCCAAGAAGACCGTCCCTCTAGTCAGGCCTCCTGTCTCACACAGTGGCCAACCAGTTCCTCTGGAGGGCCAACAACAGGGCACAGAGGCCGAGGCCTTCATGAGAACATCAGAGGAGCCCTGCTGGAATAGACAAGTGGTCCACCTAGTCTAGCATCCTGCCTCACACAGTGGCCACCCAGTTCCTCTGGACGGCCAATAACAGGGCAGAGAGGCCAAGGCCTTCATGAGAACATCAGAAGAGCCCTGCTGGATCAGACCAGTGGTCCATCTACTCCAGCCTCCTGTCTCACACAGTGGCCAGCCAGTTCCTCTGGAGGGCCAATAACAGGGCACAGAGGCCGAGGCCTTCAGTAGAACATAAGAAGGGCCCTGCCGGATCAGACCACTGAGGGTCCATCTACTCCAGCGTCCTGTCTCACACAATGGCCAACCAGTTCCTCTGGTCAACAATGGGGCAGAGAAGCCGAGGCCTTCCCCTGATGCTGCCTCCTGGCTCTGGGATTCAGAGGATTGGTGCCTCTGAATGTGGACCTAACCAACCACCTTTTAAGGCTCTTTATTCCTGCGGACGCCACTACATCCTCCAGCAACAACAAAACAGATCCCGATAGACCACACTGGCCTGATTCAGTCGGGTTGCCAACCTCCAGCTAAGGCCTGGAGATTCCCTCAGAATACCAGTTGAACTCCAGGCTACGCAGATCAAACCCCCCCCCCCAAAGAAAATGGCTGCTTGGGAGGATGGACTCTACGGAATTATACCCTGTTCAGCTCCCTCCCATCCCCAACCCCCCCTCCCCACTCTATCCCACCCCCCAAATCACCAGGTATTTCCCAAACCAGAGCTGGCAACCGAAGATGGCAACCCTTGCGTTTCCCAGCAAGCTTTTCTCTTTCCTTAAGGCACCAAAGGATCCGTTTGCTCTTGTGTTTCCTAAATATAGGGGCAGGGGAGGGAGGGTGTGAGGGGACCTATCAGTGGAACGCCGAACGATAATCGCTTCTTAGCCCGGGCCTTTATTCAAATCGGGAGCACTTCTGAAGCTTGAGATGCAAATGGAGTTCAAAAGGAAATAAAACCAGAAGCGAGGGGCGGGGGAGGGAGGGTTTGAGATAGGCCCGTCGTTGAGCCAAGGCCTTATCACTCAATTAATGCAGAGACGGAGGCAGAAAGGGGAGGCGGCCATCGGGTTCAGCGTCTCCAATCGCTCCGGGAAGCCCCAGGCATTAGCCAAACAAAACGCGCTTGACACCGTCTTAATATGAACTCGCGAGAGGTCAAAATCGGGCCAGCTTTGTCAGCTAAATCCCAAAGACCCATTCTAATTTCCTTCCTCAAGGACCTCTCAGAGTTCCTCGGATGGTCTTTACGAGACTTTGATCCGTGCCCAGTTGCGTTGAAACTTTGTCGCTCCGGTCTGCCAGAGAGTGGCGCCGAACCCAGTTCTCAAAGTGTTTGCTAAGCCCCTGTTCGGGAAACGACTTAACCGTCATGGTGGGAAGGGCAGTACCCATACATCCGTGAAGAAAACAGAGTTGCCAACCTCCAGGTGGGGGCTGGGGATCTCCCGGGATTATAACTGATTGCCAAACTGTATACATTGCTTTTTTATCTATTTCAGGGCTTTTTTTGTAGAAAAAGCCCAGCAGGAACTCATTAGCATAATAAGCCATACCCAACAGCACCCCTGACAGCACCACTCATTAGCATATTAGGCCGCATCCCCATGTTACCAGAAGTGTAGTTATCCAGCCACACCCACCTTTTGCTTCTTATTCTGTTTACCTTGTTTGTGGTCAAAACCCAGGGGGGGGGTTGTAGCAGGAACTCCTTTGCATGTTAGGCCACACACCCCTAATGTAGCCAATTCCAATGAGTTTCTGCTGTTGGGTGTGGCCTGTTATGCTAATGAGCTCCTGCTGGGCGTGGCCAACTCAGGAGCCAGCCGGAACGCCGTTCCTGTTTTTCATTCCTGCCCCAAAATAGCCCTGATCTATTTACTTAAAAGGTTTCTTCCACTTCTCCCAGAGAGAATGGCTGCTTTGGAAGGTGGGAGGTATTATACCCTACCAAGGTCCCTCCCCTCCCTAAACCCCACCCTCCCCAATATGCACCCTCAAATCTCCAGGTATTTCAGAACCCAGAGTTGGCAAGCTTAGAAAAGGAGCCTCCACTTTGCACGGTAAGGTAATTGTTGTGTCTTGCCATTAACTTGTAAAGTTAAGCATGAAACCGCAGCCGGATTGTAATCTGGAACACCACCATTGGCTGAAGCAGGGTTTGTAACCAATGAAATGTAAGAGTCCGTGCTGGAGGGAAGACTAATGATTGGACGTTATCCATGTATTGTGATTGGATGTTCACTATGTGCGGGCGTGGCTACCCCAGCCCGGGAGAGTTTAAAGGGAGCTATGCTTCACTGTTGTTGTTGTGTGTCGTCTGACGCTGTGTGATCTTTTGGAAGTTCTCGTCCTAAATAAAGCTGAATCACTTGTTACTTACGTCGTTGTTGAGTTGCATACTTAACAGTAATCACCACAAATAAATCGATTTAAGGTGGGGGGATCGGATAGCAAACACAGGCCGGGTCGCCAGCAATGGTCTGGAAAATTCCTGGAGATTTGTGTGCGGGGTACCACTCCTTAGAGAGGGTGGGCACACCAACCCCCCCCACCACGGGGGAGGTGTTAGCCGGTGAATGGAAGGTTCGGCTCGCAAGATCAAAAGCCTAGAAGATCTCTTCGGCATCAAAAAGCCTGTAATGGGCCATTCCGGCCAGGCGGTGGCAGTATGGAGCTGCGACCAGAAGAGTCCTGGAGAGGAAGAGCTGACGTCATCCAGCCAAGCCAAGCCGAGTGGGAAAAATGCCGTCCGGATCACGTCTGAGTTGCAACTGAACAAATCCCCGTCGGCTGCAAAACGTGTGCTATGTAAAGATTATATGTCTTGTCCTCCCTTACCCCTATAAAGCATTGTTAGTCCCTTGTGAAATGAGTAACTATAAATCGCTCAGAGCCAGCAGCTCTGCAAGGATTGAGCGATCAATAAATTGAAAGATTATTTATTTATTTATTATTGAAGTCCCAGGAGATGGTGGCAGCTACAAGCACGGATGGCTTCAAGAGGGAACTGGATAAGCATATGGAGCAGAGGTCCATCAGTGGCTATGAGCCACAAGGTATAGATAGGGACTCTCAGTCTGGGGCAAGGTATTCTTGGTGCTTGGGGGGGGCAACAGTGGGAGGGCTTCTCGTGTCCTGGCCCCACTGGTGGACCTCCTGACGGCACCTGGTATTTCTGGCCACTGTGTGACACAGAGTGTTGGACTAGATGGGCCCTTGGCCTGATTCAGCATTGGCGTCTCTTATGTTCTGTTATGTTCCCCCCTCCCCAAACCCCACCCTCCTCAGGGTCCACCCCCAAAATCTCCAGGTATTTCTCAACCTGGAGCTGGCGACCCTACTGGGGAGGAACCTCAGAGGGGCATTATGCCACAGAGTCCCCCCCCCCAAAGTAGCCATTTTCTCTAGGAAAACTGATTTCTGGACCCTGGACGTCAGCTGTAATTTCGCAAAATCTCCAGGTCCCGCTTGGAGATTGGCAACCCTACATTCAGGAATCTGTAGGGATTTGTTTATTATATTTTCACTTAAAAACGAACAAAAAAAGTGGGATGCTGTTCTTGCGTAGTCCATGGGGACTACGTTGAGAACTAGGGTTGTCAGGTCCTTCCTGGCTGCTGGTGGGGGGATCCCACTTCTCCTCTGGGATCTTCCGGCATGTGCGCAAGGTGCACACGATGATGTCATCGTGTTGGGGATGTAAGGGGTCACTGCTATAGCTCTTGGGCAACACTCTATGGTATTTTGCCTTCAAAACCATAGTTTGCCCAAAAACTAGAGTGTCACCCTGACATCCCCAATGCAATGATGTCACATCCGGGTGATGTCATCATGACAGGGACATTGGCAACATACCTGTTTGGGGGTGGACTTCCCCTGTCGACCAGCTGGCCAGCGGTGGTCTGGAGCCCCAGAAATCAGGGGAACCCCCGCCTGGACCAGAGGTCTGGCAACCCTATTGAGGACCCCTGCTTTACGATACCTTGTCTTGAAGAAACTCCTGACCCATTAACCAATCTGCTAGAGAATTCTTAAACATGCCCTATGGAACTTATGGAAGATTCTGGAAATGAAGTAATGTTCTAATACAGACATAGAAGCCAATCCCGCCACCATTGTAGGAGGCTGGTTAGTCCCATGGGAATTGAAAATACACACACACACACACCATCAATGCTACCTCTAAGCTGTGGAGCAAACATTCTACTTTGTGAGCTACTAACATTAAAGTTGTGAGCGAGCAATTTGGCTGCTGCATGAATTAGTTGGCTCGGGAGCCCTCCCTCCTGAGCTAAGACAAAAATCTGTGAGCTGGAGGCTAAAAAACTGTGAGCTAGCTCACACTAACTCAGCTTAGAAGGAACACTGCCCCCCATCTCACCCAACGCACCTCCTACAATGGTGACGGGATTGGCTTCTATGCCTTCTTTGTAGGCCTCCTGGGAACAACAACCTAGCCAGTGCGTGACACAGGATGCTGAATGAGGTGGACCCTTGGCCTGATCCAATGTCTGCTCTTACATACACATTACAGGAGAAGGTCCTTCTTCATGGACAAGAGCCATTTCAGGGCAAATCATCCACCATTACTGACCTACGCCAGTGAGCCCCAACTACACCAGTGAGCCCCATGGACACCACAACACCCGCCAATATGTCTCCTGGCATCCATTTGCTTCTTCTCCAGAGAGCCAGCCCTGGCTTCCCTCAACCGAGAGCCAGTTTGGTGTCGTGGTTAAGTGCACGGACTCTAATCTGGGAGAATCGGGTTTGATTCCCCACTCCTCCACTTGCATCTGGCTGGATGACCTCAGGCAAGCCATAATTCTGGCACAGCTGTCCTTGAAAAAGAGCAGTTTCTGTCAGAGTTCTCTCAGCCCCACCTGCCTCACAGGGTGTCTGTTGTGGGGAGGGGAAGGGAAAGGAGTTTGTCAGCTGCTCTGAGACTCCTTTGGGTAGTGAAGGGCGGGGGTATAAATCCAATCTCTTCTTCTTCTTCTTCTTCTTCTTCTTCTTCTTCTTCTTCTTCTTCTTCTTCTTCTTCTTCTTCTTCTTCTCCTCCTCCTCCTCCTCCTCCTCCTCCTTGGAGCAAGTGATGCTTAAAGATCAACCAAAGAAACAATGTCCAATTGCACCGCCCATGGAACTCCTTGTTACAAGTGTGTAGCAATAAAAAGGCCTGGTTTTGGAAGTCTGTTGATCCAGCACCAGAAAATGACATCCGCCATTTTGTTGTCAACTGTCAGGGAACTGTAGGGTTGCCAGGTCTGGGTTGGAAAATACCTGGAGACTTTGGGGGTGGAGCCAGGAGAGGGCGGGGTTTAGGAAGGGGAGGAGCCTCAGCATGGTACAGTGCCATAGAGTCCACCCTTCAAAGCAGCCATTTTCTCTAGGGGAGCTGATCTCTGTCAGCTGGAGATCAGGTGAAAAAGCGGGAGATCTCCAGGCCCCACCTGGAGGCTGGCAACCCTAGGGAAGTGTGATGGGTTGCTGATTTGTTCTTGAATCTCGAACATCAGCTGTTCTACCATGTGGAAAGCCACAAGACTAAATCCTATCACTCAGTGGCATCAGAGGAGGATTGGGGGAAAGCACTACCATTCGCTGAGCAGAGCGTTAACAACAACCCAAGTTCCTCAGCTCAGAAGCGCAGCCGTACCTGAACCTCTCCACACTTACCAGGATACAGCTAGAAACCATTTTCCCCTCTGTTTTCAGGGCTTCCTGTATCTGAGATGGGCTTGAGGTAAATCCTGTCAACCCAACGCCTGGCCAAACCGCTCCCGCGTCAGATATTAAGAACGCCACCTACGGTTTGACGTCTGCTTTTCAGAAGTGGAACCCGAAAGGACGAGAAAGGAAGAAGAAAGAAAACCAACAAGCCGTTCCCAAACAATGACTGTTTTTGTCTTCTTCATGCCCGGCAGGCAATCGAGTGGAAATGCTACTTCCATCTTTAATCTACAAATGAAATTAAAGTTGTTGAAAGATCTGTCCCTGACCCAGGAAGGCCTTGTTTCTTGTCGGGAGGGGGTGGGGTGGGGGTAGAAAAGCTGAAACCGCAAAATAGTTTAGCGGCTTTATTAAATTTCCAATTATGTCTGGAATCGCCACGGAGAACACGTCGGAGGCACACACCAGAAGAGGAGCACGTGGGCTCACCGGGGGAGGTGATTGGGAGGTTTAAAGGTTTTCTTTGGCATTTAAAAAAAATGAAGAAGTATCTGAAGTATCTGAGGAAGTGAGGGGTGACTCACAAACGCTCCTCCCCTGCCTCAGATTTTGCAATTCTTTAAGGTGCTATTGGACTCTTGCTCTTTTCTGCTGCTACAGACAGACTGACACAGCCACCCATCTTGATCTTTTTTTAAAAAGCAGCCGATGAAGGGGATTTGACAATCTGGAACGTGAGCACATGAGCCAGGGAAGTAGCTGTGGCGACGTTTCTCTGTGGCGAGGCACAGCTTCCCGCTTCCAAGCAAATGGAAGCCGGCGATCTTAGAACAGCCACCATGTGGCAGTCTATGATGGAAGGAAGAAGAAGAGTGGGTTTTTATACCCCACTTTTCTCTACCTACAAGAGTCTCAAATCAATCACCTTCCCTTCCTCTCCCCACAACAGATACCTTGTTGAGGCAAGTGGGGCTGAGAGAGTTTTGAGGGAACCGTGAATGCATTTAAAAAAAGGCCAACGCTATGCTGGGGATTATTAGGAAGGGAATTTATTTATTTATTTTTCATATTTATACCCCGCCCTCCCCATGGGCTCAGGGCGGCTTACAGAGGCAAGGCAGAACCTTGCCATAATAAAAACATAGTATACATAATAAATTTAAAACATAGTACATCTTAAAAATTCCTATATAAACAAAGTGCTCAGTGATATCATACTCCAAAGATGGCGGATTGAATGTCCGGGTGCCACGTAGACGGCTTAGGGTTTCTTCCATGTTCAGATGTTTCCTCAGGGCTTCATCCCACCCACAACGTTGGTAGTATAGTGGGGAGGGGCGGCTCCTACTCAAAAGCCTGGTGGAAGAGCTCCGTCTTGCAGGCCCCGCGGAACTGCATAAGATCCCGCAGGGCCCGGATCTCCCCTGGGAGCTCGTTCCACCAGGTAGGAGCCGCCACCGAAACCAAATCAGCCAGTATCATCATGCCCCTGTATAAATCGATGGTACGACCTCATTTGGAGTACTGTGTACAGTTCTGGTCACCACACCTCAAAAAGGATATTATAGCATTGGAAGAAGTGCAGAAAAGGGCAACTAGAATGATAAAAGGGTTAGAACACTTTCCCTATGAAGACAGGTTAAAACGCTTGGGGCTCTTTAGCTTGGAGAAACGACGGCTGAGGGGTGACACGATTGAGGTTTACAAGGTTATGCATGGGATAGAACAGGTCGAGATGGTTCGGAAAGTAATTCAAGAAATTTCGGAGAAAAATTTAGCTTTAGAACCGGAAATATATCTGTTAAATATGATCCCGAAAGGTTATAACAAGCAAGAATCACATGTATTAGGATATATAATAACAGCCGATAGACTACTATTGGCCAAAAATTGGAAATCCGATGTCATACCCAAGAGGGAAGAGTTAGTAGATAAAATATTGGAGTTAGCAAGAATGGACGATTTGAGTTTAATGTTGCAGAACAAGAGTGAAAAGGTACATGAGAAGAGATGGGGGAAAGTGTATAACTGGATAGGAGAATTGTCAAGCGACTAATGAACTAAAAATGTATATAAGAATCAAGCGATGAATGACTCTGATATATATGTAAGATGTTTAGATGGAATGTATAAATGTAAAAGTGGAAACGAAGTAAAAACTTATACAAAAAAAAAAGATTATGCATGGGACAGAGCGGGTAGAGAAAGACGTCCTTTTTCTCCCCTTCTCACAATACAAGAACTCGTGGGCGCTCCATGAAACTGCTGAGCGGTCGGGTTAGAACGGATAAAAGGAAGGACGTCTTCACCCAAAGAGTGATTAACACGTGGAATTCACTGCCACAGGAGGTGGTGGCGGCTACGAGCATGGACAGCTGCAAGAGGGAATTAGATAAACATATGGAGCAGAAGTCCATCCGTGGCCATTAGCCACAAGGTACAGATAGGAATACTCTGTCTGGGGCAAGTGATGCTCTGTCTTCTTGGTGCTTGGGGGGGGGGCAGCAGTGGGTGGGCTTCTAGTGTCCTGGCCCCACTGGTGGACCTCCTGATGGCACCTGGTATTTTTTGGCCACTGTATGACAGAGTGTTGGACTGGATGGGCCACTGGCCTGATCCAACGTTGGCTTCTCTTATGTTCTTATGTTCTCATGACTGGCCCAAGGTCATGTGGAGGAGAGGGTCATAGAACTCAGTTCTCCAGATTAGAGTCCATAACTCTTAACCACTACACCACACTGGAATGGGAACCCGCAGGCTGAAAGAGACCACTCCGCCAGTTGGCAAAGAGTTCTGGCTGCACTCACAAATGCCCCTTCACCAGGCGCAGATTAATGACTGAGAAACGAGGTGCAACGGTGCAAGAACATTCATACAGAAGTGCTAAAATGTAATTGAAAACATAATTATTTTTTACCACTTCAGGATGCATTATTAAATTAAATACCAGTGTTTTGTACATTTGTACTATGTTCTTTATTATATTTTACTTTCTTCCACTTGAACCTGGCTGGATGACCTTGGGCAAGCCATAGTTCTGATAAGAGCTGTCCTTGGAAAAGAGCAGTTTCTGTCAGAGCTCTCTCAGCCCTACCTACCTCACCGGATGCCTGTTGTGGGGAGGGGAAGGGGAAGGAATTTGTGAGCCGCTCTGAGACTCCTTTGGGTTGTGAAGGGTGGGGTATAAATCCAATCTCTTCTTCTTCTGAATGACCTTGGGCAAGTCGTAGTTCTGACAAGAGCTGTCCTTGAAAAAAGAGCAGTTTCTGTCAAAGAGCTCTCTCAGCCCCACCTACCCCACAGGGGTGTCTGTTGTGGGGAGGGGAAGGGAAAGGAGTTTTTAAGCCGCTCTGAGACCCCTTTGGGTAGTGAAGGGCTGGGTATGAATCCAATCTCTTCTTCTTCTTCTACCTCACAGGGGTGTCTGTTGTGGGGAGGGGAAGGGAAAGGAGTTTGTCAGCCGCTCTGAGACTCCCTTGGGTAGTGAAGGGCGGGGTATAAATCCAGTCTCTTCTCCTCCTTCTTTTACCTCACAGGGTGTCTGTAGTGGGGAGAGGAAGGGAAAGGCGTTTGTAAGCCACAGACTCCTTTGGGTAGAGAAGGGCGGGGTATAAATCCAATCTCCTCCTCCTTTCCCTTTGTTCCAACATTTTTGGTTACCTTTTGCGTGCAGGGTTGTGTTTTTCTCCCCCTTGTTTTGGTTGTACCCAACATTTATGCCACAGTTTCCCCCATTACTATGCATGGGTGCAAAAGTGGGACCAAGAAGAAAGCTGATAGGAAGCAGATTCCTTTGAAATGTGGTGTTGGAGGAGAGTTTTACCAGTACTGTGGACCGCCAAAAGGAAAAATCAGTGAGTTCTAAATCAAATTAGCAGAAGAAGAAGAAGAGGAGGAGGAGGAGGAGGAGGAGGAGGAGGAGGTGGAGGAGATTGGATTTATACCCCACCCTTCAGTACCCAAAGGAGTCTCAGGGCGGCTTACAAACTCCTTTCCCTTGCCCTCCCCACAACAGACACCCTGTGAGATAGATGGGGCTGAGAGAGCTCTCTCGACGACTGCCCCTGAGAGAACAGCTCTGAGAGAATTTGTCACTGATCCAAGGTCACACCAGCAGCTGCATGTGGAGGAGTGGGGAATCAAACCCGGTTCTCCCAGATTAGAGTCCGCACACTTAACCACTGCACCAAACTGAAGGGAGGAGGGTGGGGTGGCCGTGCACGTCTGCCCTTCAAGCGCGAATTCCCGGCTTGGAGTGCAGGCACGTGCGGCCTCCCCCCTAGAGTTGCCAAATAGACTTACCTCTGCCAGTGGGGGACTTTGTGCTCGCTCCTGGTGCGTGAATGCGGGGGTGGGGTTTCCCCCGGGGCCCGATTCCGCAGGGGCGGAACTCGGGCCTCCAAAGCGGGGGGAAATCCGCCCCCCGGGGTGATTTGGCAGCCCTACTCCCCCCCCCTTCCCAACAGCATTTAAAGGGACCCTTTAAATGCTTTTGGCAAGAAGCAGGGGGCGCCGGTCCCCAACGTGATGACGTCACTTGTGCGTAACATCATCACATTGGGGACGTCCCTGCCCCTTCCAGTAACACCCCCCCCCCAAAAAAGTCCCCCACCGGAGACTTGGAAGTACCTGGCAACTCTATGCAGGAGCCAGAGCGAGCCACAAAATGGCCGCTGCAGCTTACCTGCAGTCAAACAGGGAGGATCCGTGTGCTGTGCTGCCAAACTTCCATAAAAAAAAAAAGAATCTGCATAGCCAATCAAATCTCCAATGCCCAATAGTCCCGCCTGTCCTGCCTGCTTTCTATAAACGCTTGGCAGGCACCAGAAAGGCTATTGGGCGCCATGTTGGGGACCCCCCGGGTTAAACAAAACCCCATGGGTGAATTCTTTTGCCACAGCTAGAGTTACATTCGAATCTGGCCTGAGATACTGTTTTAAGAAGGATACACAGGAGGGGAAACAGTGGCACAGTGGGTATATCAAACTGTCTTAACACCTGAACTGTGTTAGTTCGAACCCCGCGCTGGTGTGAGCAGCCAGCCTGTTGTCCCCATCTCATCGTTCACCCAGCGATTCGAAAGCTTCGGTGAGTAGATAAAATGGGAACCCCTCCTTAGAGAGGGTGGGCACGCCAATCTCCCTTGTGGGAGGGTGTTAGCTGATGGTCGGGACGTCCTGGTCGAGGTTCGGGAAAGGCGGAAGAACTACTCGGCTACAAAAATCCCTGCAGTGGATGTTTCCGGCCAGGTGGTGGCAGTGTGGCGATGTGACATACGGGTCCTGAAGCCTGGTTGACAAGCAGCCGTGCGGAAAACGACGGAGCCAAGCCAGAAGACGTCTACACTGGGCAGTGACGGCGTGTGCAATTAAATGAATATATGTTGTCTTCCCTTTCCTTTACAAACATTGTTAGTCCCTTGTCTATACTGAGTAACTGTACATCACTTTGAGCCCACTGGGGAAAGCGATTAAGAAATGGAAAGTATTATTATCATCATCATCATCATCATCATCATCATCATCATCATCATCATCATTATTATTATGCCGCAATTCATTTGTCCATTTAAAATTGACTTAAGAGCCTCCTGTCTCCTCATCTCTGTCGTGAGCCGGCACGGTGTTGGGATTACAGTGTCAAGACTAGGATCCTGGGAGGCTTGAGTTCGAATCCCCACTCTTCCATGCAAGGCCGCTGGGTGATCGTGGGCCAGTCACACGCTCTCAGCCTAACCTACCTCGCAGGGTTGTTGTGGTGAGAGCCTGAAAGAGGAGAGAACAATGTTTTAAGCCGCTCTTGGGGAGAGAAGTGGGGCAGGGGTATAAATAAATGAATGCAAGTTAAATAAACGGATGCAAACACAGGCACTCATTCCTCCGGCCCACTGATTCGAGCACTGCATTTAAATCCCCAGCTAGCGTCGCATTTGCAACTGGAGGGGCACACGAGTCCACTGGTTTTTCTTCCCAAGGGAGGAAGAGAATCATAAGTCATGCAGCTTTCGATGGAGTTCTGCTCCTTTATTCTTCTATACTGTCCCTTTTGATCAGCCGGAGAATCAGCGCTGACATGGATAAGAAAGGAAAACAGGGAAAGGAGGGTTTGAAAAACCCCTTTTCCAGGGTCTTGGCTTTGGAGAAACGACTGGTGTTCCCCGAGCTACAGGAGTATCGCACCGCACATAGCCGTAATTTCAAATTACTCATCCCTGCTGTTTAGATTTGGGAATTCTGCTTTGATTTCGCGTCCAAATTATGGAATTCCCTCTCAGGGGGGGAATGCATCTGTAGCGCCCGAGCGTCATCTCCCGCCAGCCGTGAATGTTTATCCGTTTCATTTAGCATTCCCCTCATTAACGTCCCTTCCCGTTAATGCGTTTTAATTGTTGCTTTTAATTGGTGTTATAATATGTATCATTTGAAAGTTGTTTTTAATGGTTTCGATTGTCAGCTGCTCCGGGGAGCCTGAATGGGGTGGAAACGCGGCATTTGAAAAAAACCCTTCTACATAAATAAATAGATAAATAAATATTGTCAGCCTCAGATCCTGGATGTTTTAAAAAACGACATTCATGGCGTTTCCCCTACTTTCCTTGCATCATTTCCTCCTGCAAAACGTACACATTTTCCGATATAGTTTGTGCATCAAATCTGCATTACACATGATTCATATATGAGTACATCTAAATGACAATGTAAATAGGTTTTTTAATGTACGTATGTATGCAATACAAAGAAGAAGAAGAGATTGGATTTATACCCCGCCCTTCACTACCCAAAAGAGTCTCAGGGTGCGGTCAGACGGCTGGGAGCGGTTTAAATTGTTCCGGTCCTGATGCGGTTTTTTTTAACCTGGAGAATTGCGATCACACTCACCTCCTTGCTCCGGATCGCTGTGCAGCCACATCACTCCCTGCTGTCCAGACGCGGGAGTGTGCATTGGTGTTGTTTTTCTCGCTCTCTCAGTTTGGGCATGCACACAGGCAGCCATCTGTAGAACTAAAATTTTCACGCATGCGCAGAACAGCGGTTTCCACTTCACACCGACTGCTGTAACACTTCCCTTTAAACTTTAAAGGAACACTTCCCTTTAAACGTTTACCCCGAAAATGGCCTCCGTCAGATCCCGAACTCGCCTAAAGGCTAAAACTAGGCACCGTTTAAACATTGTTTTTAATAACGCGGTGGCAGACCTCCACCTATGCGCACACCGCCAATGCTTTAAAAAAATGGCGGGTGAAAAGCGGAAGCCTCGGGCAGCTTTCAAGTGGGGAGGGGGTGTAAACCGGAAGTGGCTCGACACCGCAGGAGCGATCAGACGTCAGAAAAGTGCGGCTGGAACCAGAGAATCAGGAAAACCCCACTTGGGGACCTGGTATCCAAATACTCCGGGTTAAAGTGGTTTTGAGCCGGAAAGTAATGGCTGGGGACGGTAGGCAGATGTTCACTGTGTGATCGCGCAGATAAAATCAGTTTCTGAGGCAGGCCGAAAGCGGACTAAACGGCCCATCGGAACGCACCCTCAAAGTGGCTTACAATCCGTGCTCCTAACCACTACACCAAACTGGCTCTACAAAACAAATAGCAGAGAAGAGAGAACAAAAAAGTTGACAGAAATGATAAACGATAATAATATAAAGTGAAATAAGGAGCTACAGTAGAGCCATGCTGGATCAGACCAAGGCCCATCAAATCCAGCATTCTGTCTGCACAGTGATTGTTCTGGAAAGGAATGACAAAGAGAAGGTTCAAGACAGCTGGCACAGGTCAGGAACTAAGAACATAAGAAGAGCATCCTGTCTCACACAGGGGCCAACCAGTTCCTCTGGAGGGCCAACAACAGGGCAGAGAGTCCAAGGCCTTCATAAGAACATCAGAAGAGCCCTGCTGGGTCACACCAGTGGTCCATCTAGTCCAGCCTCCTGTCTCACACAGTGGCCAACCAGTTCCTCTGGAGGGCCAACAACAGGGCAGAGAGTCCAAGGCCTTCATAAGAACATCAGAAGAGCCCTGCTGGACGAGACCAGTGGTCCATCTAGCCCAGCATCCTGTCTCACAAAGTGGTCAAACAGTTCGACTCCGGCAAGTCCTTGGATGGGAGACCTCCTTGGAATACCAGCAGTCGGGAGGTGAGGGCAGGCTTTACTCAGCCACCTCTCTGAATATCCCCTAGGCTCCCAGTAGGGGTCAGTCACCGGAGGTCGCCATGACGTCCAGATGCACACTCACATGGACGCACGTACGTGCACACACATAGACATATTCAGGGCTTTTTTGTAGAAAAAGCCCTGCAGCAACTCATTAGCAAAATAGGCCAAACCCAACAGCAGAGACCAATTAGCATATTAGGCCACACCGCACAGCTCATTAGCATATTAGGCCACACCCCACATGTTACCAGAAGTGTGGTCATCCAACCACACCCAACTTTTGCTTCTTATTCTTTTTACTTTGTTGTCAAAACCCTGGGCTTTTTTTTGTAGCAGGAACTCCTTTGCATGTTAGGCCACACACCCCTAATGTAGCCAATCCTAATGAGTGTCTGCTGTTAGGTGTGGCCTATTATGCTAATGAGTTCCTGCTGGGTGTGGCCAACTCAGGAGCCAGCCGGAACTCCGTTCCTGTGCGTTCCTGCCCCAAAATAGCCCTGGACATATTAAAAATACAAAAAAATAACACACACACACCCATGACGGTATGTATTGTCTGTTCAGACTAGCAGCAGCGCTCCAGGGTCTCAGGCTAAGGCCTTTCACACCACCTCCTACTCCTGAGCCTGCTTCAGTGGGGTGGGCGGGATACAAATTGAAGAAATACATAAATAATCCTTATCCTGAGAGCCAGTGTGGTATAGGGGTTAGGAGCGCAGACCCTAATCTGGGAGAACTGGGTTTGAGTCCCCATGCCTTCACATGCAGCCGCTGGATGACCTTGGGCAAGCCACAAGGTCGCTCAGAGCTGTTCTCTCAGGAGCAGTCCTCGAAAGAGCTCGCTCAGCCCCGCCCACCTCACAGGGTGCCTGCTGTGGGGAGGGGAAGGGGATTGTAAGCCGCTCTGAGACTCCGAGTGCAGGGCGGGGTATAAATCCAATCTCCCCCCCTCCGCTTCTTCATCTTCTTCTTCTCCCCCCCCCCCAAGCTGGAGAGGCTAGTGATTGAACCTGGGACCTTCTGCATGCCAAGCAGGTGTTCTATCATTGAGGTATTTAGAAGAGCTAGATTCCAGTCCAGAAGTCGCTTAGAGGCCAACAAGATTTTTGTGGCATAAGATTTCGAGAGTCCGAGGTCTCTTCCCTTCGTTAGAAAAGAGCTTCGACTCTCGAACGCTTCCACCCCTAAAATCTCAGCCTCTAAGGTCTTCATAAAAGGAAGAGCTGCGGTGGCTCAAGTGGTTAAGACGCTGAAATGCAGGCTGTGGAAGGTCAGTAGTTCAGCAGTTCGAGACCCGGGTGCCACATGACGGAGTGAGCTCCCGTCTCTGGTTCCAGCTCCTGCCAACCTAGCAGTTCGAAAGCAAGAAATTGCATGTAGATAAAGAGGGACCACTTCGGTGGGAAGGTCACAGCGTTCCGTGCGCCTTGGTGTTTAGTCATGCCGGCCACATGACCACGGAAACGTCTTCGGACAGTGCTGGCTCTTCGGCTTTGAAACGGAGATGAGCACCGCAACCCTAGAGTCAGACTCGACTGGCTTTCGAGCAAGGGAGACCTTTACCTTTACCTTAAGGCCCTCATGAGCTCCAATCTAGCTCTTCTCTACGACTAATACGGCTACCCTCCCAAAAACTGAGCTGTTTAGGAGATACTTCCCCTGTCTCTTCTCCCCCCCCCAAAAAAACCACCCCTCTTTTTCCCTCTCCAAAAGTTACCATATTACATTTTTTTAAAAGGGGGGGGGGAATTGCAATGACTCATTCTAGCATGACAATTAAATCCCACCATTTAACAAGTTGCATCTGTCAACGGAGACCTCGGTAAATCAAGCGCCGTCTTCCCCGGTGCGCCGGCGAGAAGGGAACACAGTTTTAAATCTGACGCCCGCATTCTGAATCACATTCCAAAAATGTAAATACACGCACAAGCATGCGGGCACATATTTTGATGGATACAATTACAAGATGGTCTTTATCAGTTTCCCCCCCCCCATAAAGAGAAGCCTCCAAGCCCTACCTGGCACGCCCTCTGCTGGAGAAACGACGCCACAGCAAGCTGCGCCGCCTCCCAATTAAATGTTGGCACCTTCTTCCTGCATCTGCTATACGAATGCCAAGCGTGAAATCTGGAGTAGCAGGTTTAATATTTGATCCAGCCAAAAAAATTTCGCTACAAGGACTTACCTATGGAAGGGGTTTTTTTGGGGGGGAGGGTTATTTCCCCCTCCGCTTCCGCGTTTTGTTCCCCCGCCACCCAGCTGGTCTGAGCTCAAAAATCTGTCACCAAAGTAAATTTTGTGGCAGGAATAATTTCATGGCTGTGCAAAAAAAAAAAAAGTGCTTAATTTCCCATTTGGTACAAATAATTACTTAGCATAATGCCACTTAAAATGTGCACTCTTATCTTGAAAACGCCAACGGTGCGTTATACCCTCCCCCTCAAGTAAAAACAACAACCATAACTTGAGAAAGAATTAGGGTAGGCTTGTGCGTTTCTGCTTGAATCAAAACGGTTGCTCACTGATGCACACAAAGTGGCAGGCGGGTCACGCATCAGGCCACGTGTTAAGCAAAACTTTCATATCGTGTGCAACTCAAGAATAATAGACCTCTGTTCCTGGTTTTTGATGTACAATTGCTAACTACAGGTGATCCAAAGGAACAATGCATGTGTTGGCAAATGTGTGGTTTTCCTGGTGCAAAGCATCTCCTGCATTCATGTCTAGAATGACTGTAATTGATTGAGTTTGAGCATAAGTCAAGGTCTTCCTGTACCAGAAAGCCTGCTGCTGCAATAGAACATCAGAAGAGCCCTGCTGGATCAGACTGGTGGTCCATCTAGTCCAGCATCCGGTCTCACACAGAGGCCAACCAGTTCCTCTGGAGGACCAACAACAGGGCATAGAGGCCGAGGCCTTAAGAAGAGAACATAAGAAGAGCCCTGCTGAGTCAGACCAGTGGTCCACATAGTCCAGCATCCTGTCTCACACAGTGGTCAACCATAAGAACCTAAGAAGAGCCCTGCTGGATCAGACCAGTGATCCATCTAGTCCAACATCCTGTCTCACACAGTGGCCAACCAGTTCCTCTGGAGGGCCAACAACAGGGCAGAGAGGCCGAGGCCTTCCTAAAAACATCAGAAGAGCCCTGCTGGATTAAACCAGCGGTCCCTCTAGTCCAGCATCCTGTCTCACACAGTGGCCACCAGCCAGTTCCTCTGGAGGGCCAACAACAGGACATTGAGGCCAAGGCCTTCAGAAGAGAATATCGAAATAGCCCTGCTGGATCAGATCAGTGGTCCATATACTCTGGCATCCTATCTCACACAGTGGCCAGCCATAAGAACATAAAAAGAGCCCTGCTGTATCAGACCAGTGGTCCATCCAGTCCAGCATCCTCTCTCACACAGAGGCCAACCAGTTCCTCTGGAGGTCTAACAACTAAGCGTGGAGGCTGAGGGATTAAGAAGAGAACTACAGAAGAGCCCTGCTGGATCAGACCAGAGGTCCATCTAGCCCAGCACTGTGTCTCACACAGAGGCCAACTGATTACTCTGGCAGCCTAACAACAGGGCAGCTGTCGCCACAGCGCAAGGGTGTTCCCTGCTTGTCTGATGCTGAGCTGTGTGGAGGCAAGAAAAGATTTTTAAATATGTTCTTTTTAAAAGGCAGCCTGTGAAACAGAGGCTTTGACCGAAATGCTGAAGAGGTACTGTGAGAGTGATGCCGTGACATTTTGCGGTTAGTTCCACCTCTTGTGGCAGCCATTTTGCGGTTGGTGCCACCTCCAGGGCAGCCATTTTGTAGCTGCGCCCAGCAACCTGTGTCAGAATTCCAAAACTGCTCGCATGTTCAAAAAGATTGGGTACCCCTGTTCTAGAGGTTGCTGGCACCACTTCCTTACCAGTGGTAAACAACCTATGAGATATGACTAGATGTGTCAGTTGGCGCTTAGGGCTCTAGCTTGAAGAAACGATGACTGAGGGGTGACATGATTGAGGTTTATAAGATTATGCATGGGATAGAGCAGGTAGAGAAAGAGGTACTTTTCTCCCTTTCTTACAATACAAGAACTCGTGGGCACTCCATGAAATTGCTGAGTGGTCGGGTTAGAACGGATAAAAGTAAGTACTTCTTCACCCAAAGAGTGATAATACATGGAATTCACTTCGACAGGAGGTGGTGGCGGCTACAAGCATGGACGGCTTAAAATGGGAATTAGATAAGCACAAGAGCTGCGGTGGCTCAAGTGGCTCAAGTGGTTACGACGCTGAATTGCAGGCTGCGGAAGGTCGGTAGTTCAGCAGTTCGAGACCCGGGTGCCGCATGACGGAGTGAGCTCCTGTCTCTGGTTCCAGCTCCTGCCAACCTAGCAGTTCGAAAGCAAGAAATTGCAAGTAGATAAATAGGTACCACTCCAGTGGGAAGGTAACAGCGTTCTGTGCACTGGTGTTCAGTCATGCCGGCCACATGACAACGGAAACGTCTTCGGTCAGCGCTGGCTCTTCGGCTTTGAAATGGACATGAGCACCTCCCCCTTCCTCTCTCCCCAGCAGTGGCGGCAAGGCCGGCTGGCCCGCCAAGCTTCCCCCTTCCTCCCTCCACAGCAGCAGCGGCGGTGAGGCCAGCCCGGCAAGCCTTCTCCCGCCCTCCCGTCCGCTGTGGCGGCGAAGCAGTTCGCAGAGCTTTCCCTGCGCATGCGCAGGGAAGGCTCTTTTACTTTTGGGGGGATTTAAATATCCCCCGATATTTTTTTCACCTTTTTAGATTTTTGTGTACACCTGGGGACTGCCCCAAGTGTGCAGGAAAATCTCCCTGTCCCCCAGGTGCCCCCGATGTGCGGATTTAGATATCCGCACGCAGAGGTCCATCAGTGGCTATTAGCTACAAGGTATAGATAGGGACTCTGGGGCAAGTGATGCTCTGTCTTCTTTGGTGCTTGGGGGTGGGGGTCAACAGTGGGAGGGCTTCTAATATCCTGGCCCCACTGCTGGACCTCCTGATGGCACCTGGTATTTCTGGCCACTGTGTGACAGGGTTGGACTAGATGGGCCCTTGGCCTGATCCAACATTGGCGTCTCTTATGTTCTGTCCCGTCCCCACACACACACAACAAAGCAGACTGTCCAAATTACCTCAGTCTGTTCACCAAACAGCCCCTGGACCAGGAAGCAACATAGCTGAGATTCCTTCTTCTTTTGGCTCTCAGGATTGTATTCCTCCAGGTCGGCACCAGCCATTAAAGCCCTCCCTTTGAGTATCTCTGGTGTACTGCTTGAGAGTTTTTGTCACCTCAGTTCCACATGGCCTCTGCCTGGATCCCGCCACCACAGCCCCATCTCCACAAAAACCAGGGCAACCAACATTGGGGGGATCAAATTTGAAAGAGTCTCAGAGCAGCTTACAATCTCCTTTCCTTTCCCCTCCCCACAACAGGCACCCTGTGAGGTAGGTGGGGCTGAGAGAGCTCTCTCGAGGACTGCTCTTGAGAGAACAGCTCTGAGGGAACTTGTGACTGACCCAAGGTCACACCAGCAGCTGCATGTGGAGGCGTGGGGAATCAAACCCGGTTCTCCCAAATTAGAGTCCGCACTCCTAACCGGTGTTCCCTCTACGTTGAGTTAGTGTGAGCTAGCTCACAGTTTTTTAACCTCGGGCTCACAGAAGAAGAAGAGATTGGAATTATACCCCGCCTTTCACTACCCAAAGGAGTGTCAGAGTGGCTTACAGACTCCTTTCCCTTCCCCCTCCCCACAACAGACACCCTGTGAGGTAAAAGAAGAAGAAGAAGAGACTGGATTTATACCCCACCCTTCACTACCCGAAGGAGTCTCAGAGTGGCTTACAAACTCCTTCCCCTTCCTCCTCCCCAGAACAGACGCCCTGTGAGGGAGGTGGAGCTGAGAGAGCTCTTTCGAGGACTGCTCTTGAGAGAACAGCCCTGAGGGAACTTGTGACTGACCCAAGGTCACACCAGCAGCTGCATGTGGAGGCGTGGGGAATCAAACCCGGTTCTCCCAGATTAGAGTCCGCACTCCTAACCGTTGTTCCCTCTACGTTGAGTTAGTGTGAGCTAGCTCACAGTTTTTTAACCTCGGGCTCACACATTGTTGTCTCAGCTCAGGAAGGAGGGCTCCAGAGCAAGCCAAATTGCTGGCTCAGAACTTTCATGCCAGCAGCTCACAAAGTAGAATTTTTGCTCACAAGACTCCACAGCTTAGAGGGAGCATTGCGTCCTAACCACTACACCACACTGGCTTTCCTTGATGCAAATTGTTGTACACCGCTCTGAGCCGACTCTGTGGGGAGGGCAGTATAGAAGTTTAATAAGAAGAAGAACATGAACACACGAGCACATGAAACTGCCTTATACCGAATCAGAACCTGGGTCCATCAAGATCTGGACCAGGGCTATTTTTGGGCAGGAACGCACAGGAACGGAGTTCCGGCTGGCTCCCAAGTTGGCCACACCCAGCAGGAACTCATTAGCATAATAGGCCACACCCAACAGCAGAAACTCATCAGGATTGGCTACATTCGGGGTGTGTGGCCTAACATGCAAAGGAGTTCCTGCTACAAAGAAAGCCCTGGGACAACAAACAAGGTAAACAGAAGCAGAAGGTGGGTGTGGCTGGATGAGCACACTTCTGTGAACATGGGGGTGCGGCCTAATGTGCTAATGAGCGGTGCAGTCAGGGGTGTGGCCTAATAGGCTAATGAGTTTTGGCTTCAGGGTGTGGCCTATTATGCTAATGAGTTCCAGCTGGACTTTTTCTACAAAAAAAGCCCTGATCAGGACTGTCTACTTAGACGGGCAGAGGTTCTCCAAGGTCTCAGGCAGAGGGCTTTCACATCGCCTACTGCCAGATTTTTGAACTGGAGATACCGGGGTTTGAACCCGGGACCTTCTGCATGCCAAGCAGTTGCTCTACCACTGAGCCACAGCCCCTCCAACCTTTCCCTTTCTCCTCACTACCCTACGCAAAGAAAATAGATCAAGATGGGTAGCCATGTTAGTCTGTCTGTAAGAACAGAAAAGAGCAAGAGTCCAGGAGCACGTTAAGGAGTAATAAAATTTGTGGCAGGGTAGGAGCTTTCATGAGTCACTTCTAATAAGGTGAAGAAGAGCAGAAGAGATTGGATTGATACCCCACCCTTCACTACCTGAAGGAGTCTCAGAGCAGCTTACCATCTCCTTTCCCTTCCCCTCCCCACAACAGAAACGTTGGCTGTGGTCACACGCGCGAGATAATGCGGGCGGGAAGCAAGGCTGTTTGCCCCGGGCCGAAATGACGCGCGTTTGTGCGATCAGACTTCTGCCCGCGCGCCCCGCAGTTCCGGATACGAGAAGGTTTTAAAGTAAAGGTAAAGGTTCCCTTGCTCGAAAGCCAGTCGAATCCGACTCTAGGGTTGCAGTGCTCATCTCCGTTTCCAAGCCGAAGAGCCAGCGCTGTCCGAAGACGTTTCTGTGGTCATGTGGCCGGCATGACTAAACACCAAGGCGCACGGAATGTTGTGACCTTCCCACCGGAGTGGTACCTATTTATCTACTTGCAATTTCTTGCTTTCGAACTGCTAGGTTGGTAGGAGCTGGAACTAGAGATGGGAGCTCACTCCATCATGAGGCACCTGGGTCTCGAACTGCTGAACTACCGACCTTCCACAGGTGGCTTTTTTCCACGCTCCTGCGGCGCAACGAGACGCCCTGACAACGACTCCGGGACGCTTCACAGATGTGTCTGTCTGATTGCACCCCTTTATTCTGCGGGGGAATCGCACCATTGCCGCCGTTTTTGGTACCTACAATTGCAGCCCTTGTGAGGTAGGCGGAGCTGAGAGAGCTCTTTCGAGGACTGCCCTTGAGAGAACAGCTCTGAGAGAAAATGTGACTGACCCAAGGTCACACCAGCAGGTGCATGTGGAGGAGTGGGGAATCAAACCTGGTCCTCCCGGATTAGAGTCTGCGCTCCTAACCGCTACGCCAAACTGGCTCTGGACTCTTGCTTTAAGATATGAAAACACTGGACAACCACTCGTAAGAGTTGGGAAGCTCACAAGAATTCAAGAACCCTCTCGAACATACGTGACACAGTTTTTGAAGATGGCTGTTGTGTGTGTGTAGCAAGGAACAACAAAAAAACAACTGTGAGCTGAATTTCCCGCAAAAGTCTATCCAAAAGGAGACTTCAGTGAAGTGAAATGCACAGGCTCTTTTTGTAGCAGGAACTCCTTTGCATATTAGGCCACACACCCCTAATGTAGCCAATCCTCCAAGAGCTTACAGTAGCCCCTGTAAGAAGAGCTCTGTAAGCTCTTGGAGGATTGGCTACATTAGGGTGTGTGTCGCTTAATATGCAAATGAGTACCTGCTACAAAAAGAGCCCAATCAGTAATGGGAACAAATGGAATGGAAGTTCATGTATTTAAAGAGAGAAGACACCTATGCATGGTTGTAAAGAAAAAAAGGATGCAGAAAATCAAGAAAAGATTAGCATATTATAAAGTGGTTTAGTATAAATTATGGGTTAAAGGAAAGATGAAAAATAGATGTACTTTAGATAGGAACTGTGAGACTCTGTATATACAATGGATTTATAGTATAACGGGTGGTGTTTAAAATGGGCAAATAAGGTAACTAACAATTTCTGTAAAGTAGCTAAGACATTCTCAAGTTTGGCAAGTTAAAATAGCTATTTCTTAGTACTATTGGAGAAAATGGGGTTTAGTTGATTTTTTTTTTACAATAACATGAAGAGAATTTAGTAGATGAATGAGGCATGAATAGTTTAGATAATACTTAGTCAATATTATAGCTAAGAATTTTGATGTTTCAGCTTACCTGATCCTCTCTTTATTGGGTGTTTAACTTACAAGACAGTAAAAAAGGGCATAAAGATAAAAGCAATGTGTTTATAAAACTGTTAGTTTATTTTTAAGCCCATGGCTATAAACAGTTGTTAGTTTTTCTTTTAGTTGTTTTGGAGTAAATGAAGCATTAGCGTATGATCCTTTGTAATAATATGCAGAGAAGAAGCTTGAATATTAAAGCTAAGAATTTTGAGGTTTCCTTTGGTTTGGTTTGTGGCAAATTGGTAAATTAACCTATTACGAAATAGGGTAAATAATGGTTATAAAATGCTATATATTAGGTAAAGGTCATAAGAGGATAAGAAATTATACAGTATAATGTAATGTTAAGGAGTGGTAAGTTGGCTAAGGAAGCAGGAAAGAAAGATAAAGTTAGAAGTAAAGTGAATGTCTGTAACTTTACAAACAGAAATGCTAATTGAGATGAGATAAATCAGAATAATCTAATAATAGTTAAGATTATTTTGTTTGTTCTGTTTTTTCTTTTTTGTTGATGTTGTTGAAATGTTGCTATGAATTATAGACAGATAAAAAAGAAGTATTTGAATTTGATTTTCTTGGTGTGTTTTTTCCTTTCTTTGTTTAATATGGCTAGAAATACACGTAGAACTGTGATCTGAGATGTGTTGCTGGGAAATGTGGAACCAGTTAGTTATGTTAGAATTTTGTGTTGCGGTTATGATAAGATATGGCGGTCTTCTTTTTTGTGTGTTTGTAGATGTCTGTGTATTGTTGTGGTTTGTCTTCTTTTTGTGTTGTCAAAATCAATAAAAAATACTATTTTTAAAAAAGGGTAATGAATCTATACATATAGTCCATCATGGGAAAATACAGAAGTCCACAGCATCCATAGAAGGAAAAAACAAAGTCCAGAGTAGATATCCAACACTTTTCCTAGGTAGTATGCAGTGTTTCAGACTGCTGGTCCTTCCTCAGGAACAAAGAACGACTACAGGAAGTCTCATTCCAATTTCTTTACAGGACAATACTATTCAGTGTCTTTATGGGCCAGGCCTCCTGAGCTTCAATGTGCACCTCTCAAGGTTGCTTCTATGTAAACAGGACCAAACATGCCTGCTGCATGGTACTGCTCAGAGGCAATTCAGCGGGGGGGGGGGGGGAGTATGAGAGATTCCCTTCCCCCAACTCTTCCATTTTAGGGAACTGGCTCCGTTAGTCTGATGGCCCCGTCAGGATATCTTACCACCTACAGACCCAACTTACAGAGCTTTCCATTTTTGCAGCAGTCCAAAAAGGTTAAAGACAAGGTGCCAAGCCGCCACCATCTCAGCGAACACACTAAAAACACAGGTGATGGCATATTCCCCAAAGCAGCAGCTTTTCTCCTCAAGCCGATGGCTATCTGCTGTCACTCTGTGCAGGCCTACGTCGGATCCGAGGCTTCTGTGCCGATTTCCACTAACCCGGCGGGGCGACCTTCCCGAGCGTGTTATGGAGACACCCGTTGGGCTGATGTTCTAGAAATTGTGTAAAGTCATTTATTCTTTCATACCCCGCCTTCCCCCCAATGGGGACCTCCTGCATTTTATCCTCACAAAAACCCCGTGAGCAATGTTCCCTCTAAGCTGTAGAATCTTGTGAGCAAAAATTCTACTCCGTGAGCGACTGGCATGAAATTTGTGAGCGAGCGATTTGGCTACTGAAAACAGATCAGCCAATATCATAATGCCCCTATATAAATCAATGGTGAGACCTCATTTGGAATACTGTGTGCAGTTCTGGTCACCACACCTTCAAAAAGGATATTATAGCTTTGGGGAAAGTGCAGAAAAGGGCAACTCGAATGATAAAAGGGTTGGAACACTTTCCCTATGAGGAAAGGTTAAGGCGCTTAGGGCTCTTTAGCTTGGAGAAACGACGACTGAGGGGTGACATGATTGAGGTTTATAAGATTATGCATGGGAAAGAAGAGGAGGAGGAGGAGATTGGATTTATACCCCGCCCTTCACTCCCCAAAGGAGTCTCAGAGTGGCTGACAAACTCCTTTCCCTTCCCCTCCCCACAACAGACACCCTGTGAGGCGGGTGGGGCTGAGAGAGCTCTGACAGAAACTTTTTCAAGGACAGCTCTGGCAGAGCTACGGCTTGCCCAAGGTCATCCAGCCAGGTGCAAGTGGAGGAGTGGGGAATCAAACCCGGATTCTCCCAGATTAGAGTTTGCGCACTTAACCACTACACCAAACTGGCTGGAGGTAGAGAAACAGGTAGAGAAAGAGGTACTTTTCTCCATTTCTCACAATACAAGAACTCGTGGGCACTCCATGAAATTGCTGAGCAGTCAAGTTAGACCGGATAAAAGGAAGTACTTCTTCACCCGAAGAGTGATGAACACATGGAATTCACTGCCACAGGAGGTGGTGGCGGCTACAAGCATGGACGGCTTCAAAAGGGAATTAGATAGACATATGGAGCAGAGGTCCATCAGTGGCTATTAGCCACAAGGTATAGATAGGGGCTCTGGGGCAAGGGATGCTCTGTCTTCTTGGTGCTTGGGAGGGGGGGCAACAGTGGGAGGGATTCTAGTGTCCTGGCCCCACTGGTGGACCTTCTGATGGCACCTGGTATTTTTGGCCACTGTGTGACAGAGTGTTGGACTAGATGGGCCTTTGGCTTGATCCAACATTGGCGTCTCTTATGTTCTTATGTACTGCATAAATTAGTTGGCTCTAGAGTCATCCTTCCTGAGTGAAGACAAAAATCTGTGAGCTGGAGGCTGAAAAACTGTGAGCTAGCTCACACTAACTCAGCGTAGAGGGAACACTGCTCGTGAGGTAGGATAGGCTGAGGGCGGGCCTGTAGCCAGGATTTTAAAAAAATTTGGCGGGCCTTTAAATAAGTCAGGGGGCACTTGCACGCATACACCCAAGCAAGCGCCATAAATAAAATAAAAAATTGCAAGTCGTGGGGCTTGGGCTGGTAAGGGGTACCTTGGTGGTAAGTGAGGGGGCTGGGCCCCGAGAGGCCCCACTGTAGCTTTGGGCCTGGCTGAGGGTACTTTCAGAGTTATCCATGCTGTTAGTTTCAGAGATTATCCACGCTGGTCGGCAGTAGAAGAGCCACAGTCCGGTTACGTAGGACCTTAGAGATCAGCAAGGATTTTGAGGCATACATTTTCAAGAGTCCAAGCTCCCTTTGATAGACAATTCTACTACTTACTTCATTTATATCCCGCCTTTCAACCCAATGGGCAGCCAAATCAGCTCTCGTCATTCTCCTCTTGAGTTTAACCTCACAACAGCCCTGTGAGGTAGGTTAGGCTGAGTATGAATGTGTGTGACTGGCCCAAGGCCGCCTTCTGTGGCAGCTTCCGTGGATACCCCAGGCTAGCCCAATCCCATCAGATCTCAGAAGCTATGAAGGGTCAGCTTTGACTAGTATTTAGAAGGGCGACCTCCAAGGAATACCAGGGTCATGACCAATGTTCCCTCTAAGTTGTGGAGTCTTGTGACCAAAAATTCTACTTTGTGAGCTACTGGCATTAAAGTTGTGAGCGAGCGATTTGGCTACTGCATAAATTAGTTTGCTCTGGAGCCATCCTTCCTGAGCGGAGACAAAAAAATGTGTGAGCTGGAGGCTAACAAATTGTGAGCTAGCTCACACTAACTCAGCTTAGAGGGAACACTGGTCATGACCAAGAGGCAGACAATGGCAAACTACCTCTGAAACATCTCTTGCCTTAAAAACAAGTCTAGCTGGCCATCTAGTAGTGCATAGCAATAAAAAAAGAGCTAGAACTGCTGGCTGACAGACAATCTTGGGATCACCTGGCTATTCTACACAAAATGCCATACTATAATAATTATTATTAACTGTTATTATCTACGGCAGAGCAGACATTCATACCTGGCGTGACCTTGGGTCAGTCACGGCTGTCTCGGAGCTGTTCTCTTAAGAGCAGTTCTCCACATGCAGCGGCTGGTGTGACCTTGGGCCAGTCACAAGTTCTTTCAGAGCTGTTCTCTCAGGAGCAGTCCTCGAAAGAGCTCTCTCGGCCCCACCTACCTCACAGGGTGTCTGTTGTGGGGAGGGGAAGGGAAAGGAGATTGTCAGCCGCTCTGAGACTCCGAGTGAAGGGTGGGGTATGAATCCAATCTCTTCTTCTCCGCCTTTAAAAATTAACGTGCAGCTTCCATTGCTGCATGGATCCTTCCCAGAACTACCCCTCCTCCAAAGGTAAGTGGCGGCCTGCTTGTTTCAAAGTGTGGTGCGGTAAAGCACCATCAAGTCTCAGCTGACTTATGATGACCTTCTAGGCAAGAGACATTCAGAGGTCTATTAGCAACCCTGGACTTCTTTGGTGCTCTCCCATCTAAGTAATAACTAGGGCCGACCCAGCTTAGCTTCTGGGATCTGATGAAATTGGCCTAGCCTGGACCCCAGTTCAGGGCCCATCTAGCACAGCACCCCCCCACACACATTACAATTTCCAACAACAATGGTAAATTGAGAGCCAGCTGAATATGAGTCCCACCGACAAATCAGAAGGAGGAGACTGGATTTATACCCTGCCCTTCACTACCCGAAGGAGTCTCAGAGTGGCTTATAATCTCCTTTCCCTTCCCCTCCCCACAACAGACACCCTGTGAGCAATGTTCCCTCCAAGCTATGGAGTCTTGTGAGCAAAAGTTCTGCTTTGTGAGCTACTGGCAATAAAGATGTGAGCAAGCTATTTGGCTACTGCATAAATTAGTTTGCTCTGCAGCCATCCCTCCTAAGACAAAAATCTCTGAGCTGGAGGCTAAAAAACTGTGAGCTAGCTCACACTAACTCAGCTTAGAGGGAACACTGCCTGTGAGGTAGGTGGGGCTGAGAGAGCTCTTTCGAGGACTGCTCCTGAGAGAACAGCTCTGAAAGAACTTGTGACTGGCCCAAGGTCACACCGGCAGCTGCCAGATTAGAGTCCGCACTCCTTACCTATACCAAACTGGCCCTCTCAGCCTGAATAATAGACTTGACGCCATTTCAGTCACCAAGAACAGAACTGAGTCGATGCTTGAATGTAAAGCAGTACCCCGCATACCCTCTTCTCTTGACCGTGCAGCACACGCGATACGGGGAGGCAGAGGGGCTCCGGAGAACCCTGCAGGGCCTGGATACGTTTGAAGGGGAGGACGCCGTTGTTATTTAGGGATGCTGCCGAATTTCCACGGTCTCATTTCAACTCAAAAATCCCCGTTATTGTTCCTTTCCTCCTTTTGTGCTATTTTTATAAGGTTTTGTTTATTATGAAGAAGTTACAAAAATGATGCTAATGCGAAATGACATTTAACAGACAACGGCAGAAAATTCGCTGGGACACACAGACACAACAGGAGAAATTGAGCCCCATTAATAAATTGTGCGTGCGTGTGTTATGCGCTGTCAAGTCACTTCTGACGTATGAAAACCCTACGAATGAATGACCTCCAAAATGTCTTATCCTCAACAGCCTTGCTCAGGTCGTGCAAAGTGGGGGCCGTGGCCTCCTTGACCGAGTCCATCCACACGTTGGGTCTGCCTCTTTTCCTGCCGCCTTCCGCTTTTCTTAACATTAACATTTCCACAGGGCCTGTAAGGCTGAGATGTTCTGCAAGGCTTTTGGTTGAGGACAGCAAGAGTTTCCACCATAGCCTGGCACCCTCCGCTTTACGCCTACTGTGCCGGCTTTGACCTCCTCCTTTAACCTGCCCGTGAGATGGAAGAACAGCCCAAAGCAGGTTTTTAAGTTAGATTATGGACACCATTTGGAGATTGTGTAATTAAGACCGATTGTTGATTTTAATCTATGTAGTGTATGTTTTAACCCAGGGGTGTCAAACATGCAGCCTGGGGGCCGGATCAGGCCCCTGGAGGGCTTCTCTCAGGCCCGCAGTGGAACTGGCTGTCTTCTGCTTCTTCTTCCAGTTCTGCTGCTGCTGTGTCATCGTAGGTTTGCCACTTACAGATACCCACCTGAACGGTATTCTCAAGACTGCAACAGCACAGACATTTTGATGCAATAATTCAGAGCAGGAGGTGTCAGTTATCAGACACTGTTAAATAAACAAAATATTGAAAGAGTGCTAATGTTTTAAGCATGTTTTTATTTTAAGTTTAAAAAAAACACCTTTGTGTGTGTGTCCTTTATAAAGTTTATATCTCTGCTGGCATTACATTTTATGACACACACGGCCCGGCTCAACAAGGTCTCATTTATGTCAGATCCGGCCCACATAACAAATGAGTTTGACACCCCTGTTTAACCTGTTATAAATCGCCCAGAGCTCTGTGTACTCAGGGATTCAGAAATCTAATAAATAAATAAATTCATAACATTATTTTTTTCTAACGAATCTTGTGTTCTCATGATGGGATCAAAGTATGATAGGCCTCAGTTTTAGCTTCTTAGGAGAATACCGGCTTGATTTGATCTGGAACCCATCTACCCATGTTTCTGGCAGTTCAAAAATTATAGTCTTTATAAATTATACGGTAGAAAAGAGCAGGACTCTAGTAGCACCTTAAAGACGAACAACATTTGTGGCAGGGGAGGAGCTTTTGTGAGTCACGGGTCAGCGACTCACGAAAGCTCCTCCCCTGCCACGGATCTGGTTAGTCTTTAAGGTGCTATGGGACTCTTGTTCTTTTCTACCGCTGCAGTCAGACTAACGCAGCTACCCGTCTTGATCTAAATTATACAGTCTTTTATACACAAAAGATGCATGAATATCCAAATAAATCTACCAATACAGACCAATTATCAAGTTATTTCAGTTTTGCAGCTTATCTATTAAAGGCAGCTCTTTCTTCGGCCGCCAGGTCTAACGTTGCTTCACTCCCCTGTGCAAACTGAACTGAAATTTGGCATTTTTCTCCCCCTTCAGGCTTAATTTCTTGCACTACGTTCAGACAGGATTGTGTGCCGCTCTGCCCAGCTAAAAGCACCAGAGGAAGTCTCTTTGTGCTGGTGGTAGGCGCTGCCATTATACGGGCGGAGCGGTAGAACAATGATTTTTAATGTTATTTGTGTGTCAAGGACCTAAAAGGCCAAAACATAAAAATTATATTCAAATGACCTAAATCTAACATGGAACCACGAGGCACAAAAGCAGATGGAATGAAAAAGACAATAAATATTATTATTTATTTTTGTTTAAAAAAACCACGCCCTGAAAAGGGGAATATTCGTCCACC
>NW_015163617.1:765735-773634 GCF_001447785.1 Gekko japonicus | reverse complement strand
AAAAGATGGAACAGCTTTCCTACTGGTGTATGCCAGCACTGGAAAACTGGAAAACAATGAGCTACAGAGCAGTAACCGTGTTATTCTGCTGCAGTGAAACAGAAGTCTGGTGATACCTTGAAGACGAACAAGATTTATCGTGGCAGAAATTTCGCACAAACCAGACACCCTGCTTCAACTTCATCCATTATGCAGATACGAGACATCCTGAAAAGTAATACTGTATACTGAAATGTCCATGGCTCAGAGGCAGAAGGGGAACGAACATCCGAACGCGCGAAACCGCCTTATGCTGCTGAGTCAGACTATTAGGTCAGTATTGTCTACTCTGACCGGCAGGGGCCCTCCGGGGCCTCGGGTCAAGGTCTTCCACAACACTCACTGCTTGATCCTTTTAAAAGAAGATGCCGGGGATTGAACGGGGGGGGGGGGCTTCTGCATGCAAAGCAGATGCTCCGCCACTGAGCCACAGCCTCTCCCCCCCGCCTACATTTGGATATCCTTTGGCAGGATATGCTTAGCTGGTGGCCGTTGCCTGCATTCTGTTCTAGCGAAAAGCAAAACGTGAGCACCCAGCACCCAGTGGAGTAATTCTGACTTGGTCAAGATGCTGCCTGAGACACACTTACTTGTGAGTAAGTCTCACTGAACTCATTGGGACTTCCCATTGGGCCACTGGGGCGGGACTGCAGAGGTGCTGGTTGTTTTTAGAAGTATGTGACTTTGAAGGCTAACGTTTTAAACGCTTGCTTAATCTTGCATTTTTATGCACTATTAAAGCCTCAATAAGCGTCTCTCTATTTCTCTCTTTGAAAAAAAATGCTTTTGTGGCTGGAATAAGGGGTAAAAAAACCTTTTTCTTTCCTTCTGGGGTCCCTTCCCATGGAGAAATTACTTTCAAGTCAGTGAAAGTCCTTGGCCCATGATTAAAAGTCTTTGCCAATTAGGCCTCAACAGCTCCCATTCATTCCACCCTTTCCTTTCCCGTTCAAGACAAGTAGGACACTAATAAGACCCGCGATAAAAGGGCAAAAGGCACCGAGACAGCCAAAGAGGGGATTAATGAGCCTCCTCGGGTTACTCGTCTCCCTAACAGCTGAACTGTTACATCTATTGATGCTCTTCAAAAGGCCCCGCTCAGAACCCTATAGGCTCCAGTGGGCGTCTTCAAACCACGGAGAATGGGAGGGAAAGTTTCCCGTCCCCCCGACCTGGGGTCACGCCAAAACCAACAAAGGCCCACCACTCAGGTAATCAAACATCAACGCCTCTTCTCCGCCGCACCACCACCTTCTCTTTGCCTTGTCCCCCAGTCCGACCCCCTGGTGGCTGACAAGGGGCAAATTCAGATCGGGATTGTGTAGTCAAGAAGACCTGTCTCCCCTGGCACCCCTCGCCTTGAAGGACCTCGGTGACGGGCACGTCACTCAAAGAGCTCCCCCGCCCCCCCTCCTCCGGCCCTTAACGGCTTATGACATCACAAAAGGACACTCCAAAACAGATGCCTACACGGCATCCTGCCGCACTTTTAAAAGAGAATTAGGGGGTTTAATTATGGCCGTCGTCTGAAAAGGAGCCCAGCGAGGAGGTCCGTAGGAGGCCTTTGATCAAGGACCTTGGCTAGCACAATGCTGCGGAACTCTGACTGCTCCTTGTAGGGGAAAGGGGGGGCCCCCGCTTTTCTCTCTCCCTCTCCCCCTGAATAGCTCACCAGTGATCTTTGAATGCAGGCAAGCTCTGAACCCTCCCTCTTCATTAAGGGGACATTTCTATACAGGGGCCTATGGAGCACTTGGGAGTCTGGGAGCGACACAATTGGAAAGGGGGGGGGGAGAATCCCTACAGACTCCGGGCTACTACTTAGGAAGTGCTGAAGGGCCCTGAGTGACTTAATTCATTAAAACAGGTTGCTATTAATTAACTGTCATAATCGAATAAAGCGCCATTATTTGCATGTCTTAACGTTGTTCCCTTTAGTTCACGCGCAGAAAAGATTCTAGTAACAAAAAAAATGAATTTTTAAGGGGGGGGAAGCATTAAAAAAAGAGAGGGGGGAGACAAAGAGGTGGGGAGGGGGAGAACCAAAAAAAAACAACCTACCTCCCCTCAAATTCCCCTTTTCAAGACCGAGGGCAGCGTGAGCCTGTGGCTAATTACAAGGACCAGATCGGCAAAGAGAACAAACCGGGAGGTGGAAAACACAAATAGGAAAGTAATTAGGAAAATGCAAAATGGTGTTTACTTGGCAACCGGTTTGTGCAACTGAGACGAATGGAACTGTATGGGGCTTCCCTCCCCGCTTGTTTGATAAACTTCGAGAGGCCGGCGCTCTAAGAGGGCAACCAAAATTAAATTCCTGCCAGTTGGCGCCTTCGAGAAATCCCTTGCTTCGCCTCACGGTTCCAAAGGGGTCCATTTAGTCAAAGCCATTCCTAAAGGAATTAGCGGGCCCCAGTCTGAAAACCCGTGCACGATGGAAGAACTTCACTGTGCCCACGTCGCGTGGTGATTTCCAGCTGCCATTGTGTTGTACGCACATTTTATGAACCACTTTGTCCTCTGCCACTGCCTAACAGGTTTAACTTAGTAGGTGCTCTTAACGCTTCCAGGGTGCATATGTTACGTGCCTTTGATTATTCTAATCACAGTGGCTGAAAATCAATCATGAACATATATTCAGATATCCACTTTGGTTCGTTGTTTAAAAGCATCCTGGGTAAAATGACTAAATGTTGACAGGCAATCATACCACAGTGACCTTGCTTGGTCTGGCCAGCTACAACTGCACATGTTTCTGATGTCAGTTAGCCTAGCTAGAAGGAAGAACAGTAAGCACTCTGTAACCATATCAGTTATATAGATGCAACATGCACCTTCATAGCTTCCGAAAGAAAAGTGTATTGTTCTGTTAGGAAAAGAAGAACTCTGCCTGGGAACACCCCCCCCCCCCCCAGGTCTTAACCCAATGGGAAACAGGTGAAGAAATTTGACAATGCTTGATGGAACCAATAATTCTGTTTTATTTCTCTGGTGTAATGTGAGGTATAAAATCCTATGTCTCCCACTGTAACCTTAGGGAGAGCTGTGGGGTCCAAAACCTTACTGGGTCTGCACCTCCCTTCAATGTTCCCTCTAAGCTGTCGAGTCTTGTGAGCAGAAATTCTACTTTGTGAGCTACTGGCATTAAAGTTGTGAGTAAGCAATTTGGCTACTGCTTAAATTAGTTTGCTCTGTAGCCATCCTTCCTGAGCTAAGACAAAAATGTGTGAGCCAGAGGCTAAAAAAATGTGAGCTAGCTCACACTAACTCAGCTTAGAGGGAACACTGCCTCCCTCCTTTGTTGATCAATAAAGTACAAGATCTGATTCTCCTCTACAAGACTGCCGTGTGCTTTCTCAAATTGGGCTGGGGGAGTTTGACGGAGTTTCTGTGAAACAAGACTTCGGGTTCCTGAACGAATTCCGCATTCGGTGAAATGTCTGGACCCGTCTCAACAAAAGACACAGGGCCTGTTCTCACACATAGGCACACGTGCACTCTCGGGGGACCTTTTTAAGAACCACGAATCCACATGATGGGTGCCTCCCACAAAATGCAGGTTTTTTTAATCCTCACTCAAGGCAAGCCAGGTTATTAGGGATGCTTACAACATTCTCCCAATCCGAATTTCATACCGCCTCGTTTGCCGAGTTGTATCAACACCTTAGCAGTTTGCTCTCCTCCCACTTTTCATTTTCAAACTTTGTGCAGATTGTCACGCACGGGCTGTTTGAGGCACACACTCCGGCTCCATCTCTTCTCCCCCTCCCAAGGTTACCGAAGTGCACCACCGCATGCGCACACTGCTGAAAATATAGCACGAGAAACTTGCCACCACCACCACGACGCAACACGCTGCAAAGAGAAAGCTTAAGGCAACTGATGAAACAGTACAAAGAGGGAATCGTAACATGATGTGCTTCTGTACTGAGGAAACAGGGTGCAAAAAACAAGGACTCTTGATGGGACAGTGCGCAAAAGGACCTGTGCATATCAGTTAGATTCAAGTCTGGTAGCATATCAGTTATATTTTTGTGCATATCAGGCTGCGGTCGTACACACAAAATAATCTTAACAACATAAGAAAAGCCAATGTTGGATCGGGCCAATGGCCCATCCAGTCCAAGACTCTGGGTGCGTTCAGACGGGGCATTTGCAACGGAATAGGTGCTGGTTGCAATCGGTGAACTTACTGGTGTTCACACGTAGAACATCTGCCTTCCTTCCCTAACCGTTGCAAAGCCCTTTAAACCATTGTACTCTGCCACTAGGTCCCCAAGTGGTGGTATCCTGAGTACAACGGTTATAATCGGTTTACCCCCGTCTGATCGCTCTCCACCGGTGTCTAGCCACTTCCGTTCGGAAGCCCGAGGCTTCCGATTTTCGCCCGCCTTTTTTTTTTTAGGTTGCCGATATGCACTTGGGCGAAGCTGAAACGCCCCGTCTGAATGCACCCTCTGTGCCAGCTGAAACGCCCCGTCTGAATGCACCCTCTGTGTCACACAGTGGCCACAAATACCAGGTGCCATCAGGAGGTCCAGCAGTGGGGCCAGGACACTAGAAGCCCTCCCACTGTTGCCCCCCCCCCCGAGAATACAGTGCATCACTTGCCCCAGACTGAGAGTTCCTATCTATACCTCACACTAGCTCACACTAACTCAGCTTAGAGGGAACAGTGCCCTCAACCTCCTCTTCACCAGACTGAACATTCCCAAGTCCCTCGGCCCTTCCTTGCACGGCTTCTTGGTCCCCAGGCCTTCAGAGGAAGTGTCCTTTGAACCCAACACATTTCACGTACGTGGCCTAGTCAGTCTGCCGAAGTGTTCCCCCATCTCCACGGAGACCTAAGCTGCCAAATGCTTACTGTGCACGAGTCACACTGGGGCAACCACAAGGCCACCTGGAGGAGACTTGATTTCACAGTGCACGGACATCGTCTCCATACGGCCGACTCTGATTTATTTATTTATTTTACTCCATTTATATTCCGCCCTCCCGGCAAGCAGGCTCAGGGCGGATCACAGCACGATTCTAAAACACAAGAACAGACTTTACAGAATAATTAAGAACAATTTAAGATAGCATCGATTTAAAAAGGAAAAAAACACACAAAACAGGTCGCACTATTACAGTTTTCTCAAGCTGGTGCCATTGGGTCTCTAAGGTCTTTTTGGTCCGGGCCACGTAGAGGAGGAGGAGGAGGAGGAGGAGGAGGAGATTGGATTCATACCCCGCCCTTCACTCGGAGTCTCAGAGCGGCTTACAAACTCCTTTCCCCTCCCCTCCCCACAACAGACACCCTGTGAGGTAGAAGAAGAAGAAGAAGAGATTGGATTTATACCCCGCCCTTCACTACCCAAGGGAGTATCAGAGCGGCTGACAAACTCCTTTCCCCTCCCCTCCCCACAACAGACACCCTGTGAGGTAGAAGAAGAAGAAGAAGAGATTGGATTTATACCCCGCCCTTCACTACCCAGAGGAGTCTCAGAGCGGCTGACAAACTCCTTTCCCTTCCCCTCCCCACAACAGGCACCCTGTGAGGTAGAAGAAGAAGAAGAAGAGATTGGATTTATACCCCGCCCTTCACTACCCAAGGGAGTATCAGAGCGGCTGACAAACTCCTTTCCTTTCCCCTCCCCACAACAGGCACCCTGTGGGGTAGAAGAAGAAGAAGAGACTGGATTTGAACCCCATCCTTCACTACCCAAAGGAGTCTCAGAGTGGCTTACAAACTCCTTTCCCTTCCCCTCCCCACAACAGACAGACACCCTGTCAGGTAGGCGGGGCTGAGAGAGCTCTGACAGAAACGGCTCTTTTTCAAGAACAGCTCTTATCAGAACTACGGCTTGCCCGAGGTCATCCAGCAGCTGCAAGTGGAGGAGGTGGGGAATCAAACCCGGTTCTCCCAGATCAGAGTCCACGCACTTAACCACTACACCAAACTGGCGTTGAGGTGGTCAACTTCAGCAGGGGAGGCCTTGGACGCCCGCTGCCTCAGCCAAAGGCCTGGCGAAACACCTCCGTTTTACAGGCCATGCGGAACGGTAGTAAGCCCCACAGTCTCTGGAAGACATTCTTAGGACTGCCCTGTTAAAATTCCTTTTCGGGAGACTGCACGGAACATATTGACATATGAAGCTGCCTTAGACTGAACCAGACCCTTGGTCCACCAAGGTCAGTATTGTCTACTCAGACTGGCAACCGCCCTCCAGGATCTCAGGCAGAGGTCATTTCGGGGGGGATCGCGGGGGAACACAGTTCCCCCAGGTGAGGTATGGGGGGCGGGGCACATGACGAAGCCCCGCCCCCCGCTTCCGGCCGCCCCGCTTCCAGCCCTCATTCAGCCAGGAGGAGGCAGGAGAAGAGGGAGGGTAAGTTGCTTCCTCCCTGCCTCTCCCCACCCCTGCCTGCCTGGGGCCAGGGAGGGCCTTCGCGGGGCTTCCTCGCACTCCCCCCGGCCTTGCAGGTCCACCGCCGGGCCCCTCATGGGGCTCGGCAGTGGAGCTGCAAGGCCGGCAGTGGCAGCCGGGACCGTTGGGGGCGGGGTGTGTGGCCTTATTACACACTTCCAGTGATGTCAGGGGGTGTGGCCTTATTACACACTTCCGGTGATGTCAGGGGGTGTGGCATATGCTAATGAGTTCCCCTAGCTCTTTTTCTACGAAATGACCCCTGATCTCAGGCGAAGGTCTTTACCATCACCTCCTCCTACCTGGTCCGTCTAACTGGAGATGCCAGGGATCCAAGCTAGGACCTTCTGCATGCCAAGCAGATGCTCTACCACCGAGCCACGGCCCCTCTCCAAACACATAAAGCTGCCTTATACTGAACCAGACCCTGGGTCCATCAAGGTGAGCATTGTCTACTCAGACCGGCAGCGGCTCTCCACAGTCTTCAGGCAGAGGTCTTTCACATCCCCTATCACCTGAACCCTTTTGGGAGTCAGAGATGCCAGGGACTGAACGTGGGACCTTCTGCATGCAAAGCAGAGGCTCTACCACTGAGCCACAGTCCCTCGACCTGCTCATCTTTCTGTTGACTTGGGAGATCAATTTAAGGTGTCGCATGCGGTACAAAGTCAAGCAGGCCAAATTCTGTAGTCGCCATTCGCCTGGACTGGGGAACACGGGAGCTCAGTTCCGGATCCCAGAGTTGAGACGGTGCCTTCTGAGATCATCTAGTAACCCCAGTGGAGACCACGGACTTCAAGGCCACATTATGACGGGCTAGAATCATAATAAGAACATAAGAGAAGCCAATGTTGGACCAGGCCCATGCCCCATCCTGTCCAACACTCTGTCACACAGTGGCCCAAAATACCAGGGGCCCTCAGGAGGTCCAGTGGTGGAGCCAGGACTGTAGAAGCCCTCCCACTGTGCCCCCCCCCGAAGCACTAAGAAGACAGAGCATCACTTGCCCCAGACCGAGAGTTCCTATCTATACCTTGTGGCTAATAGCCACCAATGGACCTCTGCTCCATATCTATATATCTAATAGCGAAAGGCGCCCCCCCTGCGTGCGGATACCTAAATCCGCGCATCGGGGGCACCTGGGGGGGAGGGAGATTTTTGTGCACACTTGGGGCAGTCCCCAGGTGTGCACAAAAATCTAAAAACCTGAAAAAAGTATCGGGGGGATACTTAAATCCCCCCAAAAGTGACAGAGCGTCCCCTGCACATGCGCAGGGGACGCTCTGCGAACTCCCTCACTGCCGCCGCTTGGGGGGGGGAAGAGAGCAGCGAGGCCCGAGTGGCAAGCCGCTCGGGCCTCGCTTTGGAGGAGGCGGGGGGGGAAAGAGCAGTGAGGCCCGAGCGGCAAGCAGCGAGGCCCGAGCTGCAAGCAGCGAGGCCCGAGTGGCAA
>NW_015163617.1:730814-765232 GCF_001447785.1 Gekko japonicus | reverse complement strand
CCCCCGCCCCCCCCCCCCCGGGGGGGGGGGGGGGAGAAAGTTTGGCGGGCCGAGCTCAGGCCTCGCCACCACCACCGCTGGAGGGAAGGAGAAGCGGAAGAAAGCTTGGTGGGCCGGCCAGGCCTTGCCGCGGGGGGAGGAAGGGAGAAAGTTTGGTGGGCTGGCCAGGCCTCGCCACTGCAGCCGCTAGGGGAGGGGGGAGGGAGAAAGCTTGGCGGCCCGAGTTCAGGCCTCGCCACCAGTGCTGGGGGGGAGGGGAGAAGGCTTGGAGAGGCATGGGCCTCGCTGTGGGTGCTGGGGACAGGGGAAGGGGCAGGGGAGAAGGCTCACCTGCGGCTGCTTCCTTCTCCACCCGTGGAGCTTCTCCTCCCCCCCGTGAGTATCGCGGGTCCCCCTTCTTTTGTTTATCTAATTCCCTCTTGAAGTTGTCTGTGCTTGTAGCCGCCACCACCTCCTGTGGCAGAGAATTCCATGTGTTAATCACTCTCTGGGTGAAGAAGTACTCCCTTTTATCTGTTCTAACACGGCTGCTCAGATACTTCATTGAGTGCCCGTGAGTTCACACATAATCGCAGGGCTCTTTTTGTTTCTTGCGCTTTAAAAGCTTGGAGGTGGTTGCCCCTCCATTAATTCAGCCCCCTTAAGCAAGATACCTCTCTTTTTCATGCGTTCTCACCCAGGACGGTACGCAGCTGTTAGTACTATGTTATATGGGAGTGAATAACAGCTTTAAAAGGGGATTAGATAGATTCATGGAGGATAAGTCTATCAATGGCTACTGGCCCTGGTGACCAAGAGGAACCTCCAAATTCAGAGCCTCTGAATCTCAGAGCCAGGAGGCAACATCGGGGGGAGGCCTCGGCCTCCATGCCCCGTTGTTGGCCCTCCAGAGGAAGTGGTTGGCCACTGTGTGAGACAGGATGCTGGACGGTCCACACTGGTCTGATTCAGCAGGGCTCTTCTTGTGTTCTTATGAAGGCCTCGGCCTCTATGCCCTGTTGTTGGCCCTCCAGAGGAACTGGTTGGCCACTGTGAGACAGGATGCTGGACTAGATGGTCCACACTGGTCTGATCCAGCAGGGCTCTTCTGGAGTTCTTATCAGGGGAACCCCTTGGCCTCTGTGCCACTGTCAGCCCTCCAGAGGAACTGGTTGGCCAGTGAGTCAGACAGGATGCTGGACTAGATGGCTGGATCCAGTAGGGCTGTTCTTACGAATCAACACCCTCAATGTACTAACTTCACCTTACCTTAAAGCTTTAAAATAAAAATAATTTCCCTCAGCCTCCTGCCGAACCCCCTAAGGTCGTGTTGCCCGTCACTGTCACATCGACCACTTGAATGACCAGCGCCAGCTTGTAATACAGAAAGTCTAAGCATGTCAAAGATGTTTTTTGGCCTGACTGCACAGATAATTCGTCCACTTATCTATCCTTCCTCCACTGAGCTAAAGAGAGCATGCGTGGTTCTTCCCACCTCGATGTTATCCCCAGAACAACCTGTGAGGTAGGTTAGAGTGACTGACCCAAAGTCACCTGGCTAGCTTTTCATGGCTGAGTGGGGATTTGAACGGGGATCTCTCAGGTACGGGCCTGATGTTCTAAACACTACAGCACCCTAGATCTTCACAATACCCGTTTGACAGATTTTTTCCGGTGACGAAATACAAAAACCGATGTTGACTATCAAGCACGAATTTCAGCCGCCGAATTTTCGGTAGGAATTTTGACTCTGGCCTTACCAACCATGTCTCCCTGTGAGTACATCCATTTAAAAAGGACACCATACGCTACTTGTGCGTCCTAACTCTTAAAGTCCAGCTACGAGACCGTCCGATTTAATTTTCATATTCTCTTGCATTCTCGACCCAAAAGGCTTTTCCGAGACCGGCTCACGTCCGTCTGATCCCACGCCAAACCTTCCGAATCTCAACATACGGCTGGTCACAAAGTCAGTTTGGTGCATTCTGACTCTTGATTCCTCTCTTCGTTTTTCTCAGGTCCCAAAGTTCTTTCTTCAGGTGCTTCACGGCTTCCAAAATACTGTCTTGCTGCGGGTCATCGGCCGCCTTCTCCACATAAAGGCGGAAGTGCTTGATGGTGTCCAACAGCAACTCTTCCGGGTCCTCCCGTTCCGGGTGAAGGCGCAACATCCTCTCGCACGCGATTGCGTAATTTTTATGCCAGTTCACCGGATGCGTTTCATGTGCACTGACGATTTCCTTGTACAGCTACAACGATCGAGAAAGAGTCAGTTTTGAAGCCGTTTACAAAAGAAGACGAAGAAGAAGAAAAAGAAGAAGAGGAGGAGGAGGAGGAGGAGATTGGATTTATACCCCGCCCTTCACTACCCAAAGGAGTCTCAGAGCGGCTTACAAACTCCTTTCCCTTCCCCTCCCCACAACAGACACCCTGTGAGGTAGAAGAAGAAGAAGAAGAGACTGGATTTATACCCCGCCCTTCACTACCCAAAGGAGTCTCAGAGCAGCTCATTACCCCCTCCCCACAACAGACACCCTGTGAGGTAAAAGAAGAAGCAGAGATTGGATTTATACCCCGCCCTTCACTACCCAAAGGAGTCTCAGAGCGGCTTACAAACTCCTTTCCCTTCCCCTCCCCACAACAGACACCCTGTCAGGTAGGTGGGGCTGAGAGAGCTCTGAGAGAAGCTGCTCTTTTTCAAGAACAGCTCTGACAGGACTATGGCTTGCCCAAGGTCATCCATCAGGAGCAAGTGGAGGAGTGGGGAATCAAACCCGGTTCTCCCAGGTTAGAGCCCGCGCACTTAACCACTACACCAAACTGGCTCTCTCAAAAAGCGTTTACAGACAATAAACACAAAACAAAAAAACCTGAATGCTTCATGCATGAAATATCTGTAAAGCAAGTGTTCGAGATTCCAGGAAAATAGCGGGATACAGGAGAGGGGAAAGAGGGGGGGAGGCCAGGAAAACGAATCTAAGAAAAGCAAATGAGGAGAGAGAAGAACTTGAAAATAGAAAGTACGGGGCAGGGGGAGGACTGAAGCTGCATGTTTGATACGAAATCAAATGGTTGAAGTTCTCAAGTTGAAAGTATTTCTCAAACTACTTCAGACTGGCATCAAAATGTACACACCACGTGTTGGACTGCCCCACACACACATGCGCCAGAAGCCATGTCAGGCCGCAAAGGAAGGGAAAGGCTTGCATGGCTCAGGTTTGTGTGTGTCAAGTGCCATCAAAGTCACTTCCCACTCATGGTGACCCTATGAACGAATGACCTCCAAAACATCCTCCAATGAAGTTGATGGGCAGTAGGTTCAGGACGGACAGAAGGAAATACCACTTTACACAGAGAGTGATTAAAACATGGAATTCGTTGCCAGAAGATGTTGTGATGGCCACAGGAATAAACAGCTTTAAAAGGGGATTAGACAGATTCATGGAGGATTAAGTCTGTCCGTGGCTACTAGCCATGCTGGCTTAGGGGAACCTCCACGTTCAGAGGCAATAAGCCTCTGAATCCCAGAGCCAGGAGACAACATCAGGGGAAGGCCTCGGCCTCTATGCCTTGTTGTTGGCCATCCAGGAGGAGGAGGAGGAGGAGGAGGAGGAGGAGGATCTGCTTGGCATGCAGAAGGTCCCTGGTTCAATCCCCAGCATCTCCAAGTTTAAAAAAAGCACCAGGCAGGAGGTGATGGGAAAGACCTCAGCCTGAGTCTCTGGAGAGCAGCTGCCAGTCTGAGTAGATAAGACTGACTCTGATAGTCCAGAGGTCTGATTCTGTATAACGTAGCCTCATGTATCATATCTAACATACAGGCCCCAAAGAGCACTTCGGTCGGGGTCACAACACCGCCTAGTGACCCCGGGTCCTAAAGAGGCCAGGCTTGCTGCCACAAGGGCCAGGTCCTTCTCGGTGGCGGCTCCTACCTGGTGGAATGAGCTCCCGGAGGAGCCCCCCTCTTTGATCCCACCGCGATATACAATAGGGAGTGAGTATTTTAGTTCCTAATGCATCCTGCAAGATGCGAGTTTTTGTTTTAATGGTTTTAACTTGTCCTATTTTTATTGCACTTGGTGCCTTAACTGTTTTAATCCTGTTGTATTTTACTGCACAGTTGCGCCTATGTAAGCCGCCCTGAGCCCGCTTGCGGGGAGGGCGGGGTAGAAGTGAAATAAAATAAATAAATAAATAATAATATTCTTTGTTTTAAGACTGCTGTGATTCCAGCGCTCCCGGATGTCTCACCCTACTGATCGCATTGACTTCCGCTGTCTCGTCCACCTTCAGTCTCAGCGAGAAAGGAGCGCTATCAATCAAGTTGAAGCCTGACAATAAAATCACTTACGTCGTACGCCAGGGTGTACAGTTGTGCTTTGACATCCCCGGACACGGAAGGCGTTTCCGCAAGGCCGAACAGAAAGAAGGCAGTTTTCATCCTGGGCAAGTAGAAATATTTTGTTATTAACGGTCACTCTGGCAATTATTTAAATACAAATTGCTGTCCAGCAAAGGAGAACCTCAGGATGTATTCAGAGGGGTGGCCGTGCTGGTCTGCAGTGGAAGAGCGAGATTCGAATCCGGGACCGCCTGAGAGACCAAAAAGATTTTGAGGGCGTAAGCGTTTGAGAGTCAGATAATGCATCTGACGAAGAGAGCTTTGATTCTTGAAAGCTGATACCCTCCAAATCTTGTTGGTCTCTAAATGGCTGCTGGACTTGAACCTAGCTCACGAGGATATTTTTGCGTATTTATTGAGCAAGATTCAATTCCAGTTGCATCTTAAAGGGCACCCTGTGAGGTAGAAGAAGAAGAAGAAGAAGAAGAAGAAGAAGAAGAAGAAGAAGAAGAAGAAGAAGAAGAAGAAGAAGAAGAAGAAGAAGAAGAGGAGGAGGAGGAGGAGGAGGAGGAGGAGGAGACTGGATTTCTACCCTGCCCTTCACTACCCAAAGGAGTCTCAGAGCGGCTGACAATTTCCTTTCCCTTCCCCTCCCCACAACAGACACCCTGTGAGGTAGGTGAGGCTGAGAGAGCTCTGAGATAACTGCTCTTGAGAGAACAGCTCTGAGAGAACTTGTGACTGACCCAAGGTCACCCAACTGACTGCATGTGGAGGAGCGGGGAATCAAACCTGGTTCTCCCAGACTCTTAACCACTACACCACACTGGCTCTCAACCACTACACCCAACTGGCTCATTTGCCTTTCCACTGTAGCCCAGCAAAATGATATAGCTGAATTTGCACACATGCTCTCTTCCCTCCCATGCTGGACTCCAGCTGTGTGCGTGAGGTGGGGTGGGTTTCTCGATTCTCACCTGGCTTGCCACATCTCTTCGTTTGCTACAGCTTCCCATGTAGTTGAATCAAACCTTTTTTAAAAAAAGGAACAGAAGAGTTGACATTCTGGGCCAGACCAAAAAATACAGGTAAGTATTCTGTCTCCGGCTGTGGGCAGGCAGTCGCTTCAGGGAATTGAGCTGTAGTTTAATTCGATGGAGGCAACAGGATGAATTCATTAAATTATTTATTTAAAATTCTGCACTAGGGGGTAAAGAAAAGATGAATTCTGTGTCCAATGAAAAACGTGAATTCATTTAAAAAAACCCTTACTTTGAGTTATTTATTGAGCAATTTTTACCTCTTTGCCTCATTTATTCTGGCTTTGCTACTCACCTGGGCAAGGAACAGTACAGCTAAAAGGCCCAACTGCTTATCCTTACACTTTCAAGTATAGCATCGCAAGCTGTAAGGACTACAAACGTTGGGTCTTTCAAATTCACAGCCACAGGAAGAAGAGGAGGCTGGATTTATACCCCGCCCTTCACTCGAAGCCTCAGAGCGTCCTACAAACTTCCTTTCCCTTCCCCTCCCCACAACAGACACCCTGTGAGGTAGGTGGGGCTGAGAGAGCTCTTTTGAGGACTGTTCTTGAGAGGACAGCTCTGGAAGAACCTGTGACTGATCCAAGGTCACACCAGCAGCTGCATGTGGTGGCAGTGGGGAATCAAACCTGGTGCTCCCAGATTAGAGACTGCGCTCCTAACCACTACACCAAACTTGCTACAAGTGGGGGCGGCTACAAGAACAGACAGCTTCAAGAGGGGTTTGGATGAACATATGGAGCAGAGGTCCATCCGTGGCTCTTAGCCACAAGGTATAGATGGCACTTTGTCTAGGGCAGTGATGCTCTGTATCCTTGGTGCTTGGGGGGCAACAGTGGGAGGGCTTCTGGAGTTCTGCCCCACTGGTGGACCTCTTGATGGTACCTGGGTTTTGGCCACTGTGTGACACAGAGTGTTGGACTGGATGGGCCATTGGCCTGATCCAACATGACTTTTATTATGTTCTTAGGTCTGGGGCAGTGATGCTCGGTGTTCTTGGTGCTTGGGGGGGCACAGAGGGAGGGCTTCTGGAGTTCTGGCCCCACTGGTGGACCTCCTGATGGCACCTGCCTTTAGGTCACTGTGTGACACAGAGTGTTGGACTGGATGGGCCATTGGCCTGATCCAACATGACTTCTATTATGTTCTTATGTCTGGGGCAGTGGTGCTCTGTCTCCTTGGTGCTTGGGGGGGGCAAGAGTTGGGGGGCTTCTGGAGTTCTGGTCTCGCTGGTGGACCTCCTAATGGCACCTGGTGTTTTTGGCCACGGTGTGACACAGAGTGTTGGACTGAATGGGCCATTGGCCTGATCCAACATGGCTTCTCTTATGTTCTTAGGTCTGGGGCAGTGATGCTCTGTCTTCTTGGTGCTTGGGGGGCCACAGTGGGAGGACGTCTGGAGTTCTGGCCCCACTGGTGGACCTCCTGATGGCACCTGGGTTTTGGCCACTGTGTGACACAGAGCGTTGGACTGGATGGGCCATTGGCCTAATCTTCTCTTATGTTCTTAAATTTTTAACCTCCATTTCTTTTCTTTAGAGAGGACATGCTCCCCTATCCTCTTTCTGTTAGAACTTTTTTTTTGGGGGGGGGGGGGGGGGGGAGGGACACAACAAGAACAAGACACAACCTAACGAATCGCCCTGGTTCTTATTGCATTGCTTTCTAATTCTGTAACCCACCTCTGGATCTCGACAAGAAAGGTGACCGATAAATGGAATTAGCAAGTAAGCAAGCTGAATAAATAGATCGAAAGGAACCAAAAGCTTTACAGGAAGACAGAATCCAACAGCACTGAAAAGCCTAAAATGGCCAAATTCAAGCCCACTAGCACCTTAGGGAACAACAAGGTTTATGGGGAATGAGCATTTGAGAGTTGAAGCTCCATATCTGATGGAGGAGGAGGAGGAGGAGGTTGGATTTATACCCTGTGGTCTTGGGGTGCATCAACAGAGGTATAACATCCAAATTGCAAGATGTCATAGTCCTGCTGTACACTGCATTGGTCAGGCTGCACCTGGAGGATTGTGTGCGGTTCTGGAGGCCTCACTTCAACAAGGATGTGGACAGAATAGAGCGTGTGCAGAGGAGAGCGACGAGGATGATCGGGGGCCTGGAGACCGAGAAGCCCCGTGAGGAATGGCTGAGGGACTTGGGAAGGTTCAGTCTGGAGAAGAGGAGGTTGAGGGGGGACAGGATGGCTCTCTGGAAGTACTTGAAGGGCTGTCCCTTGGAGGAGGGCAGGGAGCTGTTCCTGTTGGCAGCAGAGGAGAGGACTCACAAGAATGGCCTTAAATTAAGGGCGGGAAGGTTCCTAGGTATTAGGAAGAACTTTTTAAACAGTTGTGCCACAGTGGAGTCAGCTGCCTAGGGAGGTGGTGAGCTCCCCCTCCCTGGCAGTCTTTAAGCAGTGGTGGACAAACATCAGAGATGCTCTAGTCTGATCCTGCATTGAGCAGGGGGTTGGACTAGATGGCCTGCGTGGCCCCTTCCAATTTTGGGATTCTGTGATTCTATGACCTGCCCACAAAAGCAACCTCTGCATCTAATAAAGGCACACTATTCCCCCCCCCCCAAAAATGTATCAATCGTCCTAAAAAATTTTTAGCCAAAGTTTGCAAACTTTCCCAAGCCGGGGCAACTCCTTTGCCTCTCACCTCCCATACTCCTCACTCCAATTGTAGAGATTTCGGGTACGGCGGGCCCACTCCGCAGGGTCGAAGGGTGTTTCCGAAGGCACCAGCTTGTCGCAGGAGCCCCAGGGCCAAAGGGAATAGGCCTTCTTCCAGGTGGGGTCGCCTTCATGAAGCCCTATGCACACAAAGGTTTCTTTGCTGTCGCAAGCAAACAAAGGGTGGAAAAAAGCAAAGTGACGCAGAGCCAGATTTATTTGTGGAACAGGCACAAGGGCTGAAGGCAAAACTCTAGGCAGCACTCTAGGGATTTTGCAGATCTCTATGGCAGGGGTGGCCAAACTGGCTCAACGTAAGAACCACGTACAATAAACGTCAGGTGTTTGAGAGCTGCAAGACATGAACAGATATTTTTTATTAAAAAATATGCAAATTTGCTTTTTTATTAACATTAAATGAGACTGCCAAAACCAAAAGGGGTAAAAACAGATATTGATAATGATATTTATTTGTCCAATTATATTTATTTGTTTGCTAATGGTATTTATTTGTCAGAGAGAGAGAGAGAGAGAGAGAGAGAGAGAGAGAGAGAGGTGGAAAGAAAGGAAAGAGGTGGAAAGAGAGAGACAGAGAGAAACAAAGAAAGCAAATGGGAGGGAGGAAGGAAGAAGAGAAGAGATTGGATGTATACCCCGCCCTTCACTACCCAAAGGTGTCTCAGAGCGGCTTACAAACTCCTTTCAAAGAAAGAAAGAAAGAAAGAAAGAAAGAAAGAAAGAAAGAAAGAAAGAAAAAGAGAGAGAAAGAGAGAGAGAGAGAGAGAGAGAAAGAAAGAAAGAAAGAAAGAAAGAAAGAAAGAAAGAAAGAAAGAAAAAGAGAGAGAAAGAGAGAGAGAAAGAAAGAAAGAAAGAAAGAGAGGGAGAAAGAGAGGGAGAGAGAGAGGGAGGGAGGGAGGGAGGGACTGGATTTATACCCCGCCATTCACTACCCGAAGCAGTCTCAGAGCGGCTTACAAACTCCTTCCCCCTCCCCACAACAGACACCCTGTGAGGTAGGTGGGGCTGAGAGAGCTCTTGACAGAAAGGAGCTGCACAATATGTGTGAAAGAGCCGTGTGCGGCTCCCAAGCCACAGTTTGGCCACCCCTGCTCTATGCTAAGAACCACAGAGAGATGGGGGCATTCCTAGAGAGTCACATGATGTCAATTTCTACAGCCCCCGTAGCTCCCAGGGGTTGCTAGCCAAGGCCTGGCAAGCTCCATAATCCCAACTACTACCCTGTGGTTTAGACTGGGCCGACAGAACACAAACTGATCCACGGTCCTCCAGAAAATCTCATGGCAAAGTCGGCATTTGAACCAAGGCATTCCCCAACTCTTAGCCTAACTGCTACATCACACCGATCCTTGTAAAAAGGATGGCAGGGAAGTCCCCGTGGGACGCTGCTCTTTTGGATCGGTGGCTGAGAAAACACGATTTGAAAACAAGTGGACCAGGTTTTTTATTACATGAAACAGAATGCTTACTGTTTATTTACTTTGAGAAAGTGATGCAGATTAAAGGTGACCGATCCATCGGGTAACAGCCCCTCCACGGGATTCCATCGGTCCCCGGGGAAGACCACCCCGGGGAGATGGTTCGCTATCTTTGGCAAGTACCAGGGGTAAGTCATCATCTGGAACGGATAAGACAAATGATAATTAAAAACACTTCCCCGCTCCTTGAGCATAAACTTATTTAATTACTTATTTTATTGACTTCATGCTCCCTCTAAGCTATGGAGTCCTGTGAGCAAAAATTCTACTTTGTGAGCTACCAGCATTAAAGTTGTGAGCGAGCGATTTGGCTACTGCATAAATTACTTTGCTCCGGAGCCCTCCTTCCTGAGCGAAGACAAAAATATATGATCCAGAGGCTAAAAAAACTGTGAGCTAGCTCACACTAACTAACAGCTTAGAGAGCCAGTTTGGTGTAGTGGTTAAGTGCACGGACTCTAATCTGGGAGAACCGGGTTTGATTCCCCACTCCTCTGCTTGCACCTGCTGGATGACCTTGGGCAAACCATAACTCTGGCACAGCTGTTCTTGGGGGGAAAAGAGCAGTTTTTGTCAGTTCTCTCAGCCCCACCTACCTCACAGGGTGTCTGTTGTGGGGAGGGGAAGGGAAAGGAGTTTGTAAGCCCCTCTGAGACACCTTTGAGAAGGAGGAGGAGAAGGGGAAGAAGAAGAAGAGGAGGAGGAGGAGGAGGAGGAGGAGGAGATTGGATTTATACCCCGCCATTCACTACCCAAGGGAGTCTCAGAGCGGCTTACAAACTCCTTTCCCTTCCCCTCCCCACAACAGACACCCTGTGAGGTTGGTGGGGCTGAGAGAGCTCTTGACAGAAACTGCTCTTTTTCTCAAGAACAGCTCTTATCAGAACTACGGCTTGCCCAAGGTCATCCAGCCAGGTGCAAGCCAGGTGGGTAGTGAAGGGCGGGGTATAAATCCAATCTCTTCTCTTCTTTTCTTAGAGGGAACACTGGTGGGGACCCCAAGGTGGCTTATCTCGTAAGAACGTAAGAGGAGCCAATGTTGGATCAGGCCAATGTCCCATCCAGTCCAACACTCTGTGTCACACAGTGGCCAAAACCCAGGTGCCATCAGGAGGTCCAGCAGTGGGGCCAGGACACTAGAAGCCCTCCCACTGTTGCCCCCCCCCAAGCACCAAGAATACAGAGCACCACTGTCCCAGACAGAGTGTTCCATCTCATTCTACTCTCTTCCATTCTATCCTTACTGCAAAAACCCTGTGAAGTAGATTAGACTGAGAGCGTGTGACTGGCCCAAGGTCACCCAGCAAGCTTGACTCTAAAAGCACAGACCCTGCTGAATGACACTTTCTGCTGATAGATCAACTAAACCCAGGGAAGAAGTACCAGGGGAGGGTCTCACTGGTGCAGGATCCAACCGGAGGAAGAGGAGATTGGATTTATACCCCGCCCCTCATTACCCGAAGGAGTCTCAGGGCAGCTTACAGTCTCCTTTCCCTTCCCCTCCCCACAACAGACACCCTGGGAGGTTGGTGGGGCTGAGAGAGCTCTCTCGAGGACTGCCCTTGAGAGAACAGCTCTGAGAGAACTTGTGACTGACCCAAGGTCACACCAGCAGCTGCATGTGGAGGAGTGGTGAATCAGACCCAGTTCTCCCAGATTAGAGCCCACGCTCCTAATCACTACACCAAATGGGCACATGACACAGACTAATTTGACCACTTTGACATTACGTTGGGAGAGAAAGACTAACTGACTCAAGTGTCTAATATTTCTCTTGAGACTTATGCTGTGCTTGGCCTGGATCATGCTTTCTGAACAGAATTATTCTGCATACAGTTACACAGGTTGGACTAATTTGCATCATGTGGATTCAAACATCTTGTTTGAACACAACGATCTCTTTCTTCTCGTATCAAGGAGCCCCACATCAATCCACCAGTCCCAGTGATCAAACTGGTGAGACGGAAGGTCGTTTATCTTGTTCTGCCCATAAAATACAGCCACAGTTTGCCCCGGGGGCGTGCAGGACGACGGAAAGGAGGTTTAATTCTTCAAACTCTGCTCCCTATTCAACTACTAGCATTTTAAAGGAGACTATACATCCTGTATGGAGCTGTGGTGGCTCAAGTGGTTAAGACGCTGAACTGCAGGCTGTGGAAGGTCGGTAGTTCAGCAGTTCGAGACCCGAGTGTGCCGCATGACGGAGTGAGCTCCCGTCTCTAGTTCCAGCTCCTGCCAACCGAGCCGTTCGAAAGCAAGAAACTGCAAGTAGATAAATAAGTACCACTTCGGTGGGAAGGTAACAGCGTTCCGTGCGCCTTGGTGTTTAGTCATGCCGGCCACATGACCACGGAAACGTCTTCGGACAGCGCTGGCTCTTCAGCTTTGAAACGGAGATGAGCACCACAACCCTAGAGTCGGATTCAACTGGCTTTCGAGCAAGGGAGACCTTTACCTTTTTACACTTCCTGTAATAACACAGAATTCTCCTTTAAAATGCTAATAGCAGAGCAGGGGGTCTGTTTCACACAATGAACAAAAGCAGAAAGTGAAGGGTTAAACCTCTCCTTTCACTGCATGCCCCGAGGCAAAATAAGGCTGAGAAGCCTACAATTTGCATCTTATGGAGGGACCACGATACATTACCTTTATTTCTCCCGCTGGAGCCCTCAGGTTTACCCAGCCAAACTTTCCTGGTCTCAGATCAGTTAGCCGCTTCGTTCCACCTGCTTGAGTTCCACCTACCTCTTGATCGACCAAGGTAACATCCAGTCTCACTCCCTCGCAGTAATGAAGGTAACGGAGAGAATTCCCTGGCAAGTCTCCTCTCAGAAGAACGATGGCGTCTGCAGGCATGGAGGACAAAACGTTCCTTGCAAACTGGTCGACGACGTCATTGCGGCTTTGGTCACAGATGCTGGATAGAAACCAGACACAAAACGGTGACCCCCCCAACGTGGTGCTCGTGGCCACAACAGTGGCTACCGATATACTTCCCAGTGCCCCCCGATTCTTCCCTGTGCTGTTATTTTCAATCTGTCCTAAGAGAGCGAGATAAGTGGAGGTCTTTGTATGTATGCCCTGATCTCATCAGATCTTGGAAGCTAAGCAGGGTCGGCCCTGGTTACCATTTGGATGGGAGACCTCCAAGGAATACTAGGGTCGTGACTTGGATAGAGATGTGAAGGCCCGGAAAAAACCCGGAAAAATTCGGGGGGGAAACGGTTTTTTTCCTGAAGCTTTTTTGTTTTTTTCTGAAAAATTGGAAAAATTGAAAAAAGAAAAGAAAAAAAAAGATTATGGAATGTTTTATTTTAACATGATGAATAAAATATTTTAAGATAAGGTGTTCAAATGTTTTCCAAATCATTTCTTATATATATATATAAAAATAAAAAGGTTTCAGTTTTGTTTTTGCATGTGGGTGGGTATTCTGTTTGTAATAATTGTTTGGATACACTATATTTTTAATATGCTAGTTGTGATAATTTCATGCCAAGTAAAAATGTCCATAGTCATATTTTATGTTCCTAAAGTAACAGAATGACTTTCAATCTATTTTTTTTTTCAATCTAGAAAAGCCAAAACAAATGCTAATGTAGCATTTTTTTCAATTTTTCCGGAAATTTCCGTTTTCCCCCGGGAAAAAAATGGAAAGAAACCGGGTTATTTTCCCGAGCTTCAAAATTTCCGGAAAGTTTACATCTCTAGACTTGGAGGCAGGCAATGGCAAACTGCCTGTGAATCTCTGTTGACTTGAAAACCCCACGGAGATCGGCATAAGTCCGCTGTGACCTGCCGGCACTTTCCACCCCCGTGCTTTGTATTGCTTTGAATCCCTGGAGTGGTGGCAGTGTGGGCTTTGTGAACTCTTCCATAGTGACAACAAATGATCACGCAACAAGGTAGATTCAGTGTTGGGCATCCAAGGCTCAGCTTGATATGGAACTTCCATGCACAGAGGCAGTGTCACGCTCCGGGGGTCGCGAACAGGGAACAAACGGCCCCGGGACCCCCAGAGAGCCCCCAGCGACCCTCACGGCCTGGCCTTCAGCCTCTTCTGCATCAGTGGTTGGGACATTGTCACGCTCCGGGGGTCGCGAACAGGGAACAAACGCCCCCGGGACCCCCAGAGAGCCCCCAGCAACCCTCACGGCCCGGCGTACGAGAAGACGGCAGGCAAGACCTACCGCAGGAGAACCTGGATGATGGACGGACACCTGGCCCGGGCTCGGGACGGGCCCGGGGGCGGGAGAGGGCCCCGCGGCAGGAGAACGGCGGCGCGGCCAGCAGGCTCGGCAGCGGACCCGGAACCGCGAGTGAAGAGCTGGAAAAGTGGGGCGGCGGCGGCGACCTGGGCGGCTGTGAGCACGCAAGGGAGATGCTTCACGGGCGTCTTCCCTTTTGTTGAGGGGCGGGGCTGAGAGACAGGGTGGAGGGGTGGTGCCGAAGGGAGGAGGGAGGAAATAAAAGGCGGGGAACAAGGAGGACCAGGGAGGAATGACGCGACGTGGACAGCAGAAGAGAGAGAGAGAGGGCAAACACAGACGGTCCCGGCGTGTTGACAGAGGGGCGTCAGGGGTGCCTTCCACCCCGTCCCCTGCACCTGTCATTCTGAGGTCCTCCTCTTCCCTCCCCGTCTTTTCCTCGGACTCCCCGGCCTTCGGGACCACCCCACACCCCCCTCAAAGGGTCAGCCAGGCGGTCCCAAAACGGCCACCGGGGGAGCCCACCCCAGGGCCAAGGGAGAGCCCGACAGGCAGCATACCCTTGAGTACCAGACACCAGGAGCAAACCAAAGGGAAAGCTATCAGATCTGTGACCCACTTGGAAGCAGCGACACAACAACAAACTAAGTTTAATATTGGTCACGGAAAGGAATCAGCGGGTCCCGGGGGGGGGGGCTCTACCTTGAAGAAGATGATATTCGATTTATTTCCTGCCCTTCACTACCCGAGCAGCTTACAATCTCCTCTCCCTTCCCCTCCCCACAACAGACACCCTGTGAGGTAGGTGGGGCTGAGAGAGCTCTTTCGAGGACTGCTCCCGAGACAACCGCTTGAAAGAACTTGTGACTGACCCAAAGTCACACCAACAGCTGCATGTGGAAGAAGAAGAAGAGATTGGATTTATACCCTGCCCTTCACTACCCAAAGGTGTCTCAGAGCGGCTTACAAACTCCTTTCCCTTCCCCTCCCCACAACAGACACCCTGTGAGGTGGGTGGGGCTGAGAGAGCTCTTGACAGAAACTGCTCTTTTTCAAGGACAGCTCTTATCAGAACTATGCCTTGCCCAAGGTCATCCAGCCAGGTGTAAGTGGAGGAGTGGGGAATCAAACCCGGTTCTCCCAGATTAGAGTCCACGCACTTAACCACTACACCAAAGTGGAGGAGCGGAGAATCAAATCCGGTTCTCCCAGATTAGAGTCTGTGCTCCTAACCGCTACACCAAACTGGCTCTCTGTGCCATCTTGCTGCGGGGAATTCCCAAAGGGATTGCAAAAGCTCCTTCCTAAAAAGCAAAGGTGCAACAGCAGGAAAACAGTGGCGGAAGGTCCACCGAAAACCACAGTCGGGCTTCCATACTCCGCGAGAATAAAGGCTCGTTATCCGAATCGTCTGCCCAACATCGGACGCGTCAGATGAAAAGGGCTGGGAAAGGGGTCAAGGTGTCATCCTTCGTAATATCGTCAACAGACATTGTCTATCTAGTGTGCTTTTATTTTGTCTTCCTTCTCACGAGCTCAGAGTAGTTCTCCAGTCCCCCAATGAAGGCGCGTTATCTGAACCATCTGTGCAATACGGGGCAATTCAGATGAAGGGGGCTGGGAAAAGGGGGCTTCAGAAACCATACCCCATAATATCATCTGCAGACGTCGCCTATCTAGTAGACTTTTATTTTGCCTTATTGTTCAGGGTCACCGAGTGGTTCTTCTGTCCCTGTTTTCTCTTCACAACAACTCTGCAAAGTAGGCTAAGATGGAGAGAGATTGACTGAGCCAAGGTCGACCGCTGAATTTTTTCACACAGTCGTGATTTGAACCCAGTTCTTCCAGACTGTAACTTGGGTACGCTCACCATTGCACCCCGTTCTACCAATAATCTGGAGGAAGCCACGGAACAGGAAGAAATCTGCCCCAGGATATTGGAAATGGAGCGCCGACATCCGAGGCCGCCGGAAGAAGCCAGACTCCAACAACGAGCCCTGCTGCCGGGTGCTGGTAGGAAGTCACCCCCCGTATAATTGTGGCCTTAGTTAGGAACCAATGATTGTGTGTAAGCCGCTCAGAGACCCTTCGGGGTTCGAGCGGGATATAAATTGAATGATAAATAAATAAATAAATAAATAATCCCCCCACTCGTCACGTTCTAAATGGACTAAAGACAGTTCACTGTATGTTACCTGTAATTGGAGTAGATCTGTCCCGTGACAAGAACGGTGGCGACTATCCATTCCAGGCAATGTAAAATCCGGCCGTTCTCAATGAGAGCCTCGGCCAGAGAGAAGAGGGAGGTCAATCCCAGGCCAGCTAGAACAGCGAGGACTGCGTTGCTCTGCATCCAGAATCTCTCCACCTGCAGAAGATCGCACGCACAACAGCCGTTACCCCAAACAGGAGCAATTCACCCCAATCTTCCTGGCTGCTGTTCCATTAATATAGGTAAACACAGAAACCACCGAACAGCCATTTTTACCTTATCTGACTTATGCAGGGGTAAATTCAAGAACTGTTGTTCCAGGAAAGTTTATATGCCTGAAGAAGATTTGTTCGAAACACGCAGGTTATGTCCGGGAGGCGTGTTGCTAGGCTTGCTTGCTAGCTGAATCACCTCATGGGAACATACATCTACTAGGCTTGCTTGCTAGCTGAATCAACTCATGGGAATATACATCTACTAGGCCTGCTTGCTAGCTGAATCATCTCATGGGAACATACATCTACTAGGCTTGCTTGCTAGCTGAATCACCTCATGGGAACATACATCTACTAGGCCTGCTTGCTAGCTGAATCACCTCATGGGAACATACATCTACTAGGCCTGCTTGCTAGCTGAATCACCTCATGGGAACATACATCTACTAGGCCTGCTTGCTAGCTGAATCACCTCATGGGAACATACATCTACTAGGCTTGCTTGCTAAGCTGAATCATCACCGTGAGAAATACAAGCTGTCTGCTAGCTTTACCTGATGGATCATCACTTGGGAAATGTACAATAGGTTGCTGCATTGTTTGGTACACATTACTGTGCATTGGTATCTATCCTACATCAGGAAGAAGACAGTTTATACTGGAGTGGGTTTCTGCGATGATGGACTCTTCGTGTTATGTAATTTAGTTTGAAAGTGTTTGAAATGTTGGTGTCATTTGAAAGTGTTTACAATACCCTAGAGTTGATGTTGTGTATATAAATCAAATATATTTAGCTATAAGTGCATGTGAATATTGTGTGTATTATTTCAACATGGTGGTTTCTGTACCTAACTTAGCCGTGTTCCCTGTGTGCTTGTTCGTGTTCCATTAATATAGCCAGGGGAGGGAGTGTAACCCCAACCTGGTGACACTTCTTGAATTCTGGAGGAGCATTTGGGTCACCGAAAGAAGACTGCTTTAATGGATTGGGCCAATCACAAAAGGGCTGACACAAAAGAACTGCACGATGGGAACTTTGATCTGGGAAAGAGATATAGAGACCGGTTTCACACGAGAGCTGCGCCGCGGTCACGCCTCCCTTTGCTTCGCTTCCATCGGTCCATTTCCCACTCGAAGCCGCGTGGCCGCATTTTGACCTGCGGCTTCGCCTGATTTTCCCCGCGGTTTTGTGATCCTGTTTTTTTAGGGTCACGAAGCCGCGGGGAAAATCGGGCGAAGCCGCGGGTCAAAACGCAGCCGTGCGGCTTCGAGTGGGAAATGGACCGATAGAAGCGGGGCAAAGGGAGGCGTGACTGCAGCGCAGCTCTTGTGTGAAATCAGTCTTAGTGTGTTTTCAGTTTCCAAACAAAACAGGAAGTTTGTACCCCTCCATACCTACCCACTGGGCTACAGGGAAAGGTTGCTGAGCCCGCAGGCGTAAGAATGTCTGTGTCCGTGGCCAAGGCATGTATTTGCCTGGGATCAGCTCTGTGATTTGCCAGTCAGGGCCAAACTACGCATGTCAGCATCCATATGGACACCTGCGGGGGCACCACTGCCATTTTAAAGTGATTTCAAAATAGAAGACAACGTTGGATTTATACCCTGCCCTTCACTACCCAAAGGAGTCTCAGAATGGCCTAAAATCTCCTCCCCCTCCCCACAACAGACACCCTGTGAGGTAGGTGGGGCTGAGAGAGCTCTGAGAGAACTTGTGACTGACCCAAGGTCACACCGGCAGCTGCATGTGGAGGAGTGGGGGAATCGAACCCGGTTCTCCCCGATTAGAGTCCGTGCTCCTAACCACTGCACCAAACCGGAGAGTAGGGTTACCAACCCTGGAAGTTCCTGGAGATTTGGGGGTGGAGCCTAAAGAGGGCAGGGTTTAAGGGCAAAAGGGACCTCAGCAGGGTTCTGGGAGAACCCGGTTTGATTCCCCACTCCTCCACTCACAGCTGCTGGATGACCTTGGGCAAGCCGTAGTTCTGTCAGAGCTGTTCTCTCAAGGGCAGTTCTGTCAAGAGCTCTCTCAGCCCCGCCTACCTGAGCAAGAAGAAAAGAAGAAGAAGAAGAGATTGGATTTATACGGCGCCCTTCACTCGGAATCTCAGAGCAGCTTACAAACTTCTTTCCCTTCCCCTCTGACAGAACTTGTGACTGACCCAAGGTCACACCAGCAGCTGCATGTGGAGGAGTGGGGAATCAAACCCAGTTCTTCCAGATTAGAGTCTGCGCTCCTAACCACTACACCAAACTGCAAGGACCCGATCCTGACCAGTACTTGACATCTGCATTTCCTGTAAATGGAAAAAATAATGATGGGTATGTTTTAGCCCGAATTCCAATGCCGAAACCATGTTAATCATTCTTTTCTCCATTTAATTTACAATTAATCATTTCTTCCATCCTACCCAAACGGGGAGATTGGGAGTAGGAGGATCTCAGAAAATCTATGTGTTTCGTCCTATAAATGCGTTTAACAAGTACTTGTTGAAGTGCTGAGGATGTAAACAACAGCATTAAACAAGACACTACAAGAGAATCCAGTATTCCAATAAGACACTACAAGAGAATCCAGTATTCCAAAATGTCAGGGTACTTCCCCTTCATAAGCCCACAAAACTGAGGCTGACTGTCTTAAGGCAGCGAGACCGGCTGTCAATAAAACAAAACAGACTTACCACACCCATAAAGAGAGGCTTCGAAATGTCCAAGTTTGCTCTCCAGGCAAAGAACAATGAGTATGAGACGAGCATCACAGTAAACAGATGCACCAGATGTGGCCTCTTCACCTTCAGCCTAGAAGAACAAGGGAGCGGATCAATCGATTAGAAACGTAGAGACACTGGGGGGGGGGGGGGGATCACAGACGGCAAAGCATGTTCCACTTACACCACGGCACGTAAACATCTCCGAGGGCTACTTATGCCGGATAATGATCAAGATGATTTGAAGTCCTGGCAAATCGAGAGGCACAGCACTCCTTGGAAGTGCTGGGTGGAAATAACAGCTGGTGTGGGGCAGTGCTCCCTCTAAGCTGATTCAGCGTGAGCCAGCTCACAGTTTTTTAGCCTCCGGCTCACACATTTTTGTCTTGGCTCAGGAAGGGGGCCTCCAGAGCAAACTAATCTCCGCGGTAGCCAAATGGCTCGCTCACAACTTTAATGCCAGGAGCTCACCAAGTAGCATTTTTGCTCACAAGACTCCACCCAATGCTCCCTCTAAGCTGTGGAGTCTTGTGAGAAAAAATTCTACTTTGTGAGCTACAGGCATTAAAGTTGTGAGTGAGCCATTTGGCTGCTGCATCAATAAGTTTGCTCTGGAGCCCTCCTTCCTGGGCTGAGACAAAAATGTGTGAGCCGGAGGCTAAAAAACTGTGAGCTAGCTCACAAGAACTCAGCTTAGAGGGAACACTGGACTCCACAGCTCATTTATTTATTTATTTATTTATTTATTTAACTTTCATCCCACCCTCCTGGCCAAGGCTGGCTCAGGGCGGCTTACAAAGCAAGTAAAATTCCAAGATCCATATCAATAATAAATACCACATTGAAATACCATGTTAAAACCAGATATAATAACAAGATGCTAACAGAGCCAGTTTGGTGTAGTGGTTAAGTGCGCGGACTCTAATCTGGGAGAACCGGGTTTGATTCCCCACTCCTCCACTCTCAGCGGCTGGATGACCTTGGGCAAGCCATAGTTCTGTCAGAGCTGTCCTTGAAAAAGAGCAGTTTCTGTCAGAGCTCTCTCAGCCCCACCTACCTCACAGGGAGTTTGTTGTGGGGAGGGGGAGGGAAAGGAGTTTGTAAGCTGCTCTGAGACTCGAAGAAGAAGAAGAGATTGGATTTATACCCTGCCCTTCACTTGGAGTGTCAGAGCGGCTTACAAACTCCTTTCCCTTCCCCTCCCCACAACAGACACCCTGTGAGGTGGGTGGGGCTAAGAGAGCTCTGGCACAAACTGCTCTTTTTCAAGGACAGCTGTGCCAGAGCTTGTGACTGACCCAAGGTCAGATCAGCAGGCACAAGTGGAGGAGAGTCTGCGCACTTAACCACTACACCAAACTGGCTCTCAGTAAGTTTTAAGGGCATAAAAATGGCATTAGTATTGTTGGGAATAAATTTTATTTATTATTATTGAAGGCGGCTGTTTGTAACCAAACAAAAACTCCAGTTTGATGCAGTGGTTAGGAGCGCGGACTCTAATCTGGGAGATCTGGGTCTCATTCCCCACTCTTCCACATGCAGTTGCTAGCGGGGCGGGGTATAAATCCAATCTCCTCCTCCTCCTCTCCTCCTCCTCCTCCTCCTCTTCTTCTTCTTCTTCTTCTTCTTCTTCTTCTTCTTCTTCTTCTTCTTCTTCTTCTTCTTCTTCTTCTGTAACTAATAAACAGAACAACAGGATGTCTACGGACGTGTAAACGTCCTTCCTGCAAAAAGTGGACTCTTCATTTCTATCATGATGGGACCCGGGTTCTTTTATAAGAGTAATCGGTGGGACACAAGTGACAAAAAGTTGACGACCACGGCCTTAGGTAAGCCCCTCTCTGTCAGAATGCATTCGGTCAACGTCTAACTGTGGTTAAATAAAAATGAGCCTGAACCAGGCTAGTGCAGGTCGTGAGCACACCCCTGGCTCCCCTTTCAATAAAAAGCCACACGGCTTCTGTACCATGAAGATAACAATACTGACCGACGGGGGCAAGACTGGCGACCAAGATCTAGTTCATTCTATAATATTCTCCGTTACTATGTATGGGTGTGAAAGTTGGACAATGAAGGAAATTCACAGGGTCAGGAAGGAATTCTTCTCCAGGCCAATTTGGCCGGGGATCCTGGAGGTTCTTTTGCCACCTTCTGGACATGGAGCAGAGGTCACTGGGGTGTGTGTGTGGGGGCAAGGTATTTGTGAATTTCCTGCATTGTGCAGGGGGTTGGACTATGAATGAATGAATTGAATTTATTACAGCGCATAGCCAGCAATTGGGTTGGACTAGATGACCCTGGAGTCCCTTCCAACTCGATGATTCTAGGAAGAAAGTTGGTTCATTTGAAATGTGGTGTTAGAGGAGAGTTTTACGGATACCGTGGATCCAACAAAAGATAAATAAGTGGGTACAAGATCAAATCAAGCCTGAACTTTCTCTAGAAACCAACCAGAGGCTACCGTACTTTGGTAACATCACGAGAAGACGAGACTCACTGGAAAAGACCATAAGTCTAGGGGAAAAGGGAAGGGCAGCAGGAAAAGAGGAAGACCCACCACGAGATGAACTCACTTCACCACGGAAGTCACAGCCCTCAGTCTGCAAGACCCGAGAAAGGCTCTTAGGACGTTTTGGAGGTCATTCTTTCAAAGGGTCGTCGTAAGCCACTTAACACACACGCACACCTTGAAAGATACACAGTGCTTTGGACGCTCTCAAGTAATACTGTTACTAAGTTATACAAGCCTGGCTTAAGCAATCCAGAATGGGAAGACGCTTCTCATAACAAAAAGAGGGCCCCCCCTACCTCGCTGCAGGGCACAGGCAAGCGGCGATCGCCAGGGCGGGGACGAGGAGGGAAAGCTCCGCCCTCATTTGAGTCACTTGGAAACTGTGGAAACATCAAAGGGCCACAAAAGGGGTCATGAGCAAATGCGTGAACATTAGCCTACGCTGTATGGTGCTGCGGTGGCTCAAGTGGTTAAGACGCTGAACTGCAGGCTGTGGAAGGTCGGTAGTTCAGCAGTTCGAGACCCGAGTGTGCTGCATGACGGAGTGAGCTCCCGTCTCTAGTTCCAGCTCCTGCCAACCTAGCAGTTCGAAAGCAAGGAATTGCAAGTAGATAAATAGGGACCACTTCGGTGGGAAGGTAACAGAGTTCCGTGCGCCTCGGTGTTTAGTCATGCCGGCCACATGACCACGGAAACGTCTTCGGACAGCGCTGGCTCTTCGGCTTGGAAACGGAGATGAGCACCGCAGCCCTAGAGTCGGATTCGACTGGCTTTCGAGCAAGGGAACCTTTACCTTTACCTTAGCCTACGCTGTAGACATCAGAACTGTAGCAAACAAAAGAAAGCAAAAGGTACAAGCTTTGAAATAGTCAGAGACGAATGTCGAGGGTAATAAATCCATTAGGGGGGAAAGTTGATTTTTACCAGTGACAGGTACCTGTAAATCCCCATAGTACTCGAATGAAGAAGAAGAAGAGGAGATTGGATTTATACCTCGCCCTTCACTATCTGAAGCAGTCTCAGAGCAGCTGACAATCTCCTTTTCCCTTCCCCTCCCCACAACAGACACCCTGTGAGGCAGGTGGGGCTGAGAGAGCCCTGAGGGAACTGCCTGTGAGAGAACAGCTCTGAGAGAACTTGTGACTGACCCAAGGTCACCCCAGCAGCTGCATGTGGGGGAGTGGGGAATTGTGAGGCAATTCCGGAGACCACCGCCACATTTTCTATTATTCTGTATATTTTCTACTATATTGTTCACTTTTTTGTATAATTTTGACTCTTAAAGAAATTTATTAGCGTCACATCGTCACAGTTCTTTTTGGTTTTCTATTTCCCTTGCTCAAAAGCCAGTCGAATCCGACTCTACGGTTGCGGTGCTCATCTCTGTTTCCAAGCTGAAGAGCCAGCGCTGTCTAAAGACATTTCCATGGTCATGTGGCCAGCATGACTAGACGCCGAGGCACACGGAACGCTGTTACCTTCCCACTGAAGCGGTACCTATTTATCTACTTGCAATTTCTTGCTTTTGAACTGCTAGGTTGGCAGGAGCTGGGACCAGAGACGGGAGTTCACTCCGTCATGCGGCACTCGGGTCTCGAACTGCTGAACTACCGACCTTCCCCCCTGCAGTTCAGCCTACACAGTTACATTTGTGCATGAACAACTGTAAGATCAAGTGCTGAATTTTCACTTCTGATTCATGTACAAAAATATCACAATCAAAAAGGTTATTCGATGCAGTCATTACAATCCAATTTGAAAGTGGGTGATGATTTGAGCCAAGGAGGCCATTATCCAAAGAGGAGGTTGCTAAAATATATACCTTGCACTATCAGTCATAGGTGACTGTCCACAAAGTTTACTCGCAAGCACTGTTCCCTCTAAGCTAAGTTAGTTGTGAGCTACCTCACCGTTTTTTAGCCTCCAGCTCACACATTTTTGTCTTAGCTCAGGAAGGATGGCTCCAGAGCGAACTAATTTATGCAGCAGCCAAACCACTCGCTCACAACTTTGATGCCAGTAGCTCACAAAGTAGAATTTTTGCTCACAAGTCTCCACAGCTTAGAGGAAGCATTGCTTGCAAGTGCTTACTGGTGCTTCTGTTTGAGCAACAGATCTTGCGTGAGCACAAATGGGGATCCAACGCACTGATGTCTTCACTTGATGCTACAGTCACTGAGGAAGCTCCAACTAAGGACAGATTCACACATCACTAGATGTTGCATTATTACATTATTGCAATGATTCAGCTCCTGGATTTTCCAGTAGGGAAATCCAGGAGCTGAATCACTGCAATAGCGCAAAGTCCGACGACATGTAGATTCTGCCAAACCGTGCTTGCATTCATAACGATGTGCCAAACGCCAATGTCCTTTATGTCTGATTCTCCAGAAACAAGATCCTTTCTTTCATTTGCAAGTGTACAGCCTTTGCGCCAGCATGAACGGCCCGGAGCTAGGTGGATAAATTGTCTGGCTCGGTAATGATAGCTTCATACGCTCATGTGAATTAAACCATACAGCCTGCATTTACTTACAGCAATATATCAGTCATACTGGATCCATTTTCCGATTTCGCCTGGACCGAGAAAAGAAAGAAAGAAACCTTTCATTTAGGCTGCGAACATTTAAAGTAAAGGCCCATGTAACATGTTTATGTCCTCTTACTGTTGAGGTTATCCCACAAAGGTTGTTCCAAAATAATTACCTATGTCAACAAGAAAAAGCAAATCCAGATTAAATGCGAGTGGTTCTAGGGGTTATCGCGCTGCAAAGGGGAGAAACTGGTTCACGGCATTTCCTGTCCCACCTGCCAACCTCATGTTTGCATTCCAACTCTACAGCCGTAGTCCTTGAGCAAGAATTTGCATTTAAGATGAATCGACTGTATTTCTAACGATGAGTTTTATGCACACTAGGTACAACAAAAATAGGTCAAAAAACTGAAAATTCGTTCCACTAACTGGTGGCGCTTTTCTCCGGAGCAAGCAGTTTTCAATCAATGCAAGAGGCTTGTTCGGTACACGATGCTTTCTTTGCACGAGAGGAAACTGCCACCGATAGCAAAACCGATCCATGGGACCTAACCCTATAACTTGATTGATAGGACATTTATAGAAAGCAACTGTACTCACGTTCGTAAATGAAACCATTTCTAGGCCGTCTCGCAGTAACACAACAACAGCTCTGGTGCACGAAGATGGATTCTTGGCATATAAAAGGTAGCGTTGCAAGTCCACCATTATTTCAAACTGTGTTTCAAGCTGCACAAACACCCAGATAACTGAGCACCATCTTTTCTCCCTATCAGAAGATCTTTCAGACAAAGATAGTGAGGCCTAGGCCAACGGCTCGAACAGTAACTGCTTTAGTTGGACAGCGGCCACTTATCTGACTCTCAATTTTGGGATGTGAAAGGTAAAGGTAAAGGTTCCCTCACTCGAAAGCCAGTCGAATCCGACTCTAGAGTTGCGGTGCTCATCTCCGTTTCAAAGCCAAAGAGCCAGCGCTGTCCGAAGATGTTTCCGTGGTCATGTGGCCGGCATGACTAAACACCAAGGCGCACAGAACGCTGTTACCTTCCCACCGAAGTGGTACCTATTTATCTACTTGCAATTTCTTGCTTTCGAACTGCTAGACTGGCAGGAGCTGGAACTCGAGACGGGAGCTCACTCCGTCATGTGGCACCCGGGTCTCGAACTGCTGAACTACTGACCTTCCACAGCCTGCAGTTCAGCGTCTTAACCACTTGAGCCACCGCAATTTGGATATTACTAATATCCAAATACATAAGATGATACTACTTATTGTCAAGATGATACCTGGTATTAGTAATACCAACCATTTGAGGAAGGGGTGATGGCTTGGGGGTAGAGCATCTGTTTGGTGTGAAGAAGAAGAAGAGGAGAGATTGGATTTACACCCCGCCCTTCATTACTCCAAGGAGTCTCAGAGCGCCTTACAATCTCCTTTCCCTTCCCCTCTCCACAACAGACACCCTGTGAAGTAGGTGGGGCTGAGAGAGCTCTGAGAGAACGGCTCTTGAAAGAACAGCTCTGAGATAACTTGTGACTGACCCAAGGTCACTCCAGCAGCTGCCGGTGTGGAGGAGTGGGGAATCAAACCCGGTTCTCCCAGATTAGAGTCCACGCTCTTAACCACTGCACCAAACTGGCTCTCATGCAGACAGTCCCAAGTTGAATCATTGGCATTTCCATGTAAGAAGATCAGGTAGTAGGCGATGAGAAAGATTATACTGCTGTGTACAACTTATTGTAGTAAGATCCTATTACGTAATTTCTGTACCGCTGAATGTGTCATGTGAACACTTGTGCCACGCTTCAGTTCTTTCGGGTGGTTCCAGACTTCTAAAATCCTAATACGCGGGTTACTGAATGTCCCATTTTGTTGACTGTACTGATTCACTCTGTGTAATCTTCCTTGAGCCCCTTTGAGAAAGGCAGAGTACATAGAACATAAATAAAAATAAAGACCTCTGCCTGAGAGCCGCTGCCAGTCTGAGTAGATCATACTGACCCTGATGGACTAAGGTTCTGACTCTACATAAGGCAGCTACATGTGTTCATACAGAGGGTTGCTAAGGTCGTCCCCATTCGCTTTGGCCGAGAGGATAACTCTGAGCATGCCAGAGCATGGAAGCTCAGGGCTAGCCCCTTTGTAACTTAGGGTTGCCAGCAGTGTTCCCTCTAAGTTGTGTGAGTGAGCGGCCGCTCATTGACACAGGAAGCCCCGCTCAGCAGCAGTCTGGAGTCGCGCAGGGTCTTGCACTGCCCATTGCCCATTTTAAGATTACAGCAGTTAGATGTGAATTGCTCTGCTCAGTGGGTTTTGGTGATGGAGCCTGGGGGGGACAGGGACCTCGGTGGGGTACAGTGTCAGAAGAGTCCACCCTCCAAAGCAGCCGTTTTCTCCAGGGGAACTGATCTCTGCCATCTGGAGATGAGCTGTAATTCTGGGGGATCCTCAGGTCCCACCTGGAGGCTGGCACCCCTATCTTTGTTGTAGGGAGCAAGGCTAGAGATGTGAAGGCCCGGAAAAAAACCGGAAAAATTCGGGGGAAAAACGTTTTTTTTCCGTTTTTTTCCTGAAGCCTTTTTTGTTTTTTTCTGAAAAATTGGAAAAATTGAAAAAAGAAAAGAAAAGGAAAAAAATGATTATGGAACGTTTTATTTTAACATGATGAATAAAATATTTTAAGACCAAGTGTTCAAATATTTTCCAAATCATTTCTAATATATATATATATATATGGTATCAGATTGATGTAATTTCTGTGCACTGAGGACAAGCAAGTCCTAGGTTACACACTGAACTCTCCAATGAAAGAACAAGATGCATTTCTTCCTTTAGGAGGTGCGATTGTCAGAAGAAAATAAAAAAGTGTCAGTTTTGTTTTTGCATGTGGGTGGTATTCTGTAATAATTGTTTGGATACACTATATTTTTAATATGCTAGTTGTGATAATTTCATGCCAAGTAAAAATGACTTTCAAACTAGAAAAGACAAAAGAAATGCTAATGTAGCATTTTTTGCACTTTTTCCAAAAATTTCCGTTTTTTCCCGGAAAAATTTCCGAGCTTCATAATTTCCGGAAATTTTACATCTCTAAGCAAGGCATCAGAGCTCCACCCCCCCCCCCCAGGGACTCCCAATCAAGGCACACAGTGGAGATTGGGCTACACCGAGCTGCATACTCACTCCCCTGTCTTACCCAAACAACTCCCTGTCTAAGCGGCGTGAAGCTGGATTAAACGATTTACCGAGCCACCAGGCGACTATACATGTCCTAAGGAACGAGCGCGAGGACTATTCAAACTTGCTATCAGCAAACACAAAATGGCAATAATTGTAAACCTCTTCTGCTTCTAGGATGTCCAACCTGTGAGTCTCAAAGATCCGCCGTCGCACTAGAGAAAAAGAAAATTCGTTCTTAAGGAGAGGGCCCTGTTTACCAGATTGAACGTTCCGTATTCTTCCCTAAGAAGGTGGGTCATAAATCCTTTCAGAGTCGTCTGGTCTCCCCAGGTCCAGCGGGCTTTGTTGAGGTAGGAAGAGGCAGGCAAGTAGAGATAAGGGAGGCAGCCAGCCAGGAAGCAGAGAGTCAACTTCAGCATGTGGCCCGGAGTCAATTCCTACACCGAAAGACACGCCGTGTTGCACAAGAATGGTTATTTTAGTCGAATGGTGCGACAGCTTCCAAGATCAGACAACGAGCCCACCCGCCCCCAAAAAGGAGAGGGGGGGGAACCCCGAACATATATTGACAGGTGGAGCCAATCTCTCAATTTGCAGTTTTTAAGTCCCCGCAAATACAAAACAATACGAAACCCCCCGCAATGTTTAAAACAGCACGAATTTTCGTGGGTTACTGGAAGGGGGAGACGGCATCACTCTAATCTCTTGACCTATAGAGTTGCCAGCGCCGGGCTGGGAAAACCTGGAGATTTTGGGGGGTAGAGCCTGAGGAGAGGGGGTTGGGGCATAGGCCATAGAGTCCAAATCCCAAAGGGGCCATTTTCTCCAGGGAAACCGATCTCTGTCGCCCGGGGATCAGTTGTAATAGCGGAAGATCTCCAGCCACCGCCTGGAGGTTGGCAACCCGATTTGCACAGTGGGTGGAATGTTAAGTGGAGCGGATAATATTAGAGGTTCCCGAGGATCCCATTTGTGGCCATCTCTTTTGCATTTTAAATTCTACCATGACATTCCTGGACGGCTCAAACGCTGCCAGGCTGCGATAAACCACTTTGGGGTGATTAAGAGTTGGCTGGTTTCCCCAACGACGCCCCCCTCCCATTCTAAAAAAACCAAAATCTATTTAAATATGTATTAAAAAAAAGATTTTAAACATGGTTTCTACCAATAGCTCATCCCATTTTTTTAAAACCTTCATCTTGACTGCTTTGGAGAGTATCGGGATACACACTTGGGTGCTGCCATGATCTGGGCTCTGCCACCAGAGGCCTACTAGGCCCAGGGAGCCTGGCTAGCAGTAGGTGAGGCTGGACCTACAATTCCCAGAAGCCCCTGAGAGGTTTTGGAGCCAAAATTGATCAATAGGAAAAGAGGAGGGCTTGGAATAAAAGATCTGGTGCAGCAGGAAAAGCTGTTCTTCTTCCCAGGAGACAGAGCCAGAAGGGACTGAGACTGCTGTGGGGAAGAGACTCTCCTTCCAACCTCGGTAGGATTGCCAACCTCCAGGTGGGGCCTGGAGATCTCCCAGAATCACAGCTGATCTCCACACTAGTTTGGTGTAGTGGTTAAGACCGGCAGACTCTAATCTGGAGAACCAGGTTTGATTCCCCACTCTTCCACATGCAGCCAGCTGGGTGACCTTGGGTAAGTCACAATTCTCTCGGACCTGTTCTCTCAAGAGCAGTCCTCAAAAGAGCTCTCTCAGCCCCGCCTGCCTCACAGGGTGTCTGTTGTGGGGAGGGGAAGGGGAAGGAGTTTGTAAGCCGCTCTGAGACTCCTTCGGGTAGTGAAGGGCGGGGTATAAATCCAAGCTCTTATTATTATTATTTGACAGGCTGTCACTTAGAGGACGGAATGACTTACAATGTAAATATCATTATAAAATTATTTTAAAAATTAAAAATTAAAAAAGGAAAAGAGATTGGATTTATACCCCACCCTTCACTACCCAAAGGGGTCTCAGAGTGGCTTACCATCTCCTTTCCCTTCCCCTCCGCACAACAGACGCCCTGGTGAGGTAGGTGGGGCTGAGAGAAGCTCTTTCGAGAGAGAACAGCTCTGAGAGAACTTGTAACTGACCCAAGGTCACGCCAGCAGCTGCATGTGGAGGAGTGGGGAATCAAACCTGGTTCTCCCGGATCAGAGTCCGCGCTCCACTACCCCAAACTGGCTCTCATGTAGAAGACTGCAATTTAAAATCACAGGACTGACGATATACAAAAAACAAAATGAGACAAAATGCAGTTGTGAATAACGTCGTCTTCAACTGCCTCCTTGAGATCGAAAGCCAGTGGGCGAAGGACACCTCTGGGTTTGGAGGATTTGGGACCCAGATGCTCTGAAAAGAAGGTCAATACTAATCCTTTTCGAAGATGGACTTCTTGTCCTTCCAAACTGTTTGAGCCAAGGGACACACCTGCACAAACTCCCAGAAGCCCCCCCCCCCCAATTTGAACAAGTCCCGCCCCTTCCACCTGCCCCCATCCTGTGTAAAGGTGGGGTTGGCCATGCCTACTTCTGGGCTCTCTCATGTCCACCTGCTGACTTTCCTGACCTACAGAAATACTCACCCCTTCCCTGAACAAGCGAGAGAAAACCCACAGTACTATGCAGAGCACATACACCACAACAGTGTGCTGGTTGCACAAGCTCAGACCACAGCAAAAGGCTCCAACTTTACAGATCTGCAAAAGGGAGGAAGGGAACGTTTCACAGAGGTTCTCTGAATCGGCTCTGCTATTTATTTATTTATTTATTTATTTATTTATTTAACAAAACAACAACACTGTCTTGTTGTCACATCAACCCTGTGAGGTAGGATGCTGTCTGCATCGTTACAGCTTGAGAACCGAAGCTGATGACCTGGCCAAGGCTTTCCATCTCCCTGCCTTGTCTAGAACTTTGTGAAACATCTTTGATCAGTGGGAGGAAGCCCAGGAGGTGGGCACATGCAACAAGCCCCACCCCCTGCTCCCAGCAGCCCTCAGTCAGAACAAGAAGCAGCCAGGGAAGTTGCAGAGCTCCCCCCAGCCCCTGGTCCAAAACAGTCCACCAAGTTTTATTCAGGTACAAGCTCCCCCTCCTCTGCGAGGACAGATCTGCACGTTCCCCCCCCCCCCAATAGCTAGCAATCCAAAACAGTCCAGTGGAGCCTGAGTGGTGGGTGTTGCCTACACTTCTGGTGATGTCAGGGGGTGCGGCATATGCAAATAAGCTATGCTAATAAGCTATGCGGATGAGCTCCTGCACCTCTTTTTCTACGAAATGACCCCTGAGTGTGTGTAAATTTAATGTTTTGTGTTTTGTATTTTATGGCACTGTGTCTTGTACATTGCCTCGAGCCTGGCGCGAAATCATCATCATCATCATCATCATCATCATCATCATCATCATCATCATCATCGAGATAACGGTCGAGATACAGTGATATTCAGGGCTTTTTTTGCATACTGGTCTGGAATACCAGCCCCAGTTTCTTCGCAAAGAGGCCAGTAAAGACAGCGGCAGGTAAGACTGCCGAGAAGGTGACAGGGCAACGTGATATGCTCTGCTGCGCATGATGATGACATCATCAGCAGGCACAACGGAGTAATTCGGCTGCCCCGTCGTCTTCTACGTAGGCCTCCATCGTGAGTACTGGTGCCTTGTGTGTGTGTGTGTGTGCGTGCGCGTGCGCTTAAACGACAACAACAACAAAAAGAACTTGTGATGTTTTTCGATCCTGCACAGGTTACCTTTGATCTCTCCTTCGGGGACGCCGCCTCCTCGAAGCGCAGGGAGAGCGCCATCAGCAGCCCCGCGAACAGATTGTTTAAGCTGAAAACCTCCGCCACGATGGACCACTGCCATGTGAGGCGAGCAAATGAAAACATCCCCGCGGCAAAGATGCCTGCAGCCTGCGTGCCGGAAAGCCTGCAAACACAGATAACAGGAATGTCTCTTCTTTGCCAACCGCCGTCACCAGTAGGGGAGGGGGACACACACACACACAAAACTTCATGCCCTTCCCCGTTACCACCCTCGCCCACCCTGAAACGCAAAAACCGCACAGCCAGGAAAAAGACACAATTCGTTGCATTCACCATCGCAAGTCATGCTTTTATATGGTTCACGGCGGAAGACGACGAGAAAGGTGGGGCAAAAAGAGCCCGAACTAGGGTTGTCGACCTCCGGGTGTGGCCTGCAGATCTCCTGGAATTAGTACTCTCTGGGTGACAAAAGATCCGTCCCCCTGAAGGAAGCGGCTGCTCTGGAGGGCGGACTCTATGGCACTGAGGCCCTTCCCTTCCTAAACTTCACCCTCCCCAGGCTCCACCCCCAAATCTCCAGGGAAATGTCCTAACCTGGAGTTGACAACCCCAGCTGCGAGTTATCCTGGAAGAGAAAAATGTTAATTAACTCGTTTTCGGTCGATAGCACAGACACATAAGAACATAACAACATAAGAGAAGCCAATGTTGGATCAGGCCAGAAGCCCATCCAGTCCAACACTCTCTCACACAGTGGCCAAAAATACCAGGTGCTATCAGGAGGTCCACCAGTGGGGCCAGGACATTAGAAGCCCTCCCCCTGTTGACCCCCCCCCCCCAAGCACCTTTCCCTTTTGAAGCCGTCCATGCTTGTAGCCGCCACCACTTCCTGTGGCAGTGAATTCCATGTGTTAATCACTCTTTGGGTGAAGAAGTACTTCCTTTTATCCGTTTTAACCCGACCGCTCAGCAATTTCATGGAGTGCCCACGGGTTCTTGTATTGTGAGAAAGGGAGAAAAGTACCTCTTTCTTTACCTGCTCTTTCCCATGCATAATCTTATAAACCTCGATCATGTCACCCCTCAGTCGTCTTTTCTCCAAGCTAAAGAGCCCTAAGTGCTTTAACCTTTCCTCATAGGGAAAGTGTTCCAACCCTTTTATCTTTTGAGTTGCCCTTTTCTGCACTTTTTCCAAAGCTATAATATCCTTTTTAAGGTGTGGTGCCCAGAACTGCACACAGTATTCCAAATGAGGTCTCACCATTGATTTATATAGGGGCATTATGATATTGGCTGATCTGTTTTCAATACCCTTCCTAATAATCCCCAGCATAGCATTGGCCTTCTTTATTGCAGTCACACACTGTCTCAACATTTTCAGTGAGTTATCTACTACGACTCCAAGATCTCTCTCTTGATCAGTCTCTGCCAGTTCAGACATGTCCTTCAGAGCCACAGAATGCTGCAGATCAGAGCACGGGCGACAGAGAGCATGTGTCTTGGGTTTCAGACAAGCTAGGAATCACTTAAGACAGCTCTGGAGTACATATTAATTTATTTATTATTTATTACTTTAACTTTTACCCCACCCTCCCCGCCAAGGTGGGCTCAGGGTGGCTTCCACAAAACTGATGAGCAATATACATTTTACAGATGATAAAATACAATACATCATTTAAAACCCAGACAAATCAATTTAAAAGTTTCCCTTGCTCAAGAGCCAGTCGAATCCGACTCTAGGGGGCGGTGCTCATCTCCGTTTCCAAGCCGAAGAGTCAGCGGTGTCCGAAGACGCTTCTGTGGTCATGTGGCCGGCATGACTAGACGCCGAGGCGCACGGAACGCTGTTACCTTCCCACCGAAGCGGTGCCTATTTATCTCCTTGCAATGTCTTGCTTTCGAACTGCTAGGTTGGCAGGAGCTGGGGCCACAGACGGGAGCTCACCCCGTCACACGGCACTCGGGTCTCGTACCGCCGAGCTACCGACCTTCTGGTCTGCAGCTCAGCATCTTAACCTCTGAGCCACCGCGGCCCCGGAGTACATATTAGGAGTTGACAATTAAGGAAGGTATCAAAAGCCCCCCGAGAACTTAAGTGATATCTTGGTTACCAAAGACTCTGAATGGGGAAGGAAAGACCTCGGATCGCTAGACGATCCACATCAACAGCAATTTTGGTTTGGAAAAAAAAAGAATATCGGTTTGGAGGTAAACAGGGCATTTCTGAAGGACGGCCCAGAAATAATACCTGCACATACAGCTGGAAATCAAAATGCAATCTTATGAGTCTGGACAAACCAAGTGGGAAAAGAGGGGTGGAATTATTAGTATCTGCAGCGCAACGCTCCCTCTAAGCCTGTGGAGTCTTGCGAACAAAGATTCTACTTTGTGAGCTACCAACATTAAAGTTGTGAGCAAGCGATTTGGCTGCTCCATCAATTAGTTGGCTCTGGAGCCATCCCTTCCTGAGCGGAGACAAAAATGTGTGAGCTGGAGGCTAAAAAACGGTGAGCCAGCTCACACTAACTCAGCTCAGAGGGAACACTGTCTGCAGCTGAGATGCGTCATGAATAAATGTCTGCAGAAATTTGCCAGGAATGAGTAGGGTTTGGTGAACCCCTCTAAGTATTAAGAGCAAAGGCTCTTATTCCAGAATTTCATTCTATATCTTCAATAATGACCGTTTAAAAAAACAAACAAAAAAACCCCACCCTCTATATAAAGGAAACACAAGATTTCACTGGGAAAAGTTCACGTGACGTTTCGGCCTGCTCATTCATAATGCATGAATAATGTTACCACATCAGATGCTCTTTCCCCCAGCCTCCTTTGGTGTAGTGGTTAAGTGCGCGGACTCTAATCTGGGAGAACCGGGTTTGATTCCCCACTCCTCCACTTGCACCTGCTAGATGACCTTGGGCAAGCCATAGTTCTGATAAGAGCTGTCCTTGAAAAAGAGCAGTTTCTGTCAGAGCTCTCTCAGCCCCACCTACCTCACAGGGTGTCTGTTGTGGGGAGGGGAAGGGAAAGGAGTTTGTAAGCCACTCTGAGACACCTTTGGGTAGTGAAGGGCGGGGTATACATCCAATCTCTTCTTCTTCTTCTTCTTCTTCTTCTTACAACATCCTTGAAAGGTAGGCAGAGTACTATTACCCTAAAACTGGGGGGGGGGGGGAGTTGAAGAAGAGGACAATGCAGTTGCCTAGGGCCTGGAAAGAGGATTTTTTACTGTGACATTACATTTTGTTGTTGTTGTTCAGTCACACAGTCGAGTCCGACTCTTCGCAACCCCATGGACCAGCTCCCGCCAGGCCCTCCTGTCTTCCGCCGTCCTCCGAAGTTGGCTCAATTTCATGTTCGTTGCATCGATGACACGGTCTAACCATCTCATCCTTTGCCGTCCCCGTCTTCTTTGACCTTCAATCTCTCCCAGCATCAGGGTCTTCTCCAGGGAGTGCTCCCTTCTCATTTGGTGGCCAAAGTATTTGAGCTTCAGTTTCATTATCTGGCCTTCCAAGGAACAGTCAGGGTTGATTTCTTTTAGGATTGACTGATGTGATCTTCTTGCA
>NW_015163617.1:717793-730780 GCF_001447785.1 Gekko japonicus | reverse complement strand
ATTATTATTATTATTATTATTATTTTAAAGAGGTGCCGGACCTCTCAAGAGGGAAATGAAGTTTTCAATCAGTATACTGAAAACTTGTGAACTTTTAAACCAGGGGTGTCGAACTCATTTGTTATGAGGGCCGGATCCGACATAAATGAGAACTTGTTGGGCCGGGCCATGTTAATGCCAGGTAGCAGATATATAAACTTTATAAAGGACACAAACACAAAGGGGTTTGTTTTTTTTTTTACTTAAAATAAAAACATGCTTAAAACATTAGCACTCTTGCGATATCTTGTTTATTTAACAGTGTCTGATAACTGACACCTCTTGCTCTGAATTATCGCATCAAAATGTCTGTGCTGTTGCAATCTTGAGTATGCTGTTCAGGTGCGTATCTGTAAGCTGCAAACCTACGAAGACGCAGCAGCAGCAGCAGAACCGGAAGAAGAAGCGGAAGACAGCCAGTTCCACTGCGGGTCTGACAGAAGCCCTCCGGGGGCCTCATCCGGCCCCCAGGCCGCATGTTTGACACCTGTGTTTTAAACATTTTTAAAAGAATTTTGTCGAAGAGGTTCCGGAACTCTGTTGTGACATGTTCCCCTAAAAAAAAAGCCCTGCATTTAACTCAGGAATTCGCAGCTCATAAATGGCAGTCTCACAGAGCAGTCCTAAACAGAGTCACTCCAGTTTCAGTGGGCTTAGACTGGAGAAACACTTGCATAAGACTGCAGTCAGTTACTCTTCCTCCCCGTTTATTCAACATGCAAAACGCACTATTCCCACTCCTTCACTTTATACACAGTGGATCCCATAGATGGCTGTGACTGCATACAGAGTGCTGGGAACAAATTATGGGTTCGTGCTAGAGAAATGTTAAAAGTTTCTGTTGGGAAAACGTTAACAGGTTTCAGTGCTGTGCTCATGTCCTGATAGATTCGGGGCAGGAACTCAACATAAGGTTAGTTTAAGAAAAAGAGAAGAGAAGAGATTGGATTTATACCCCGCCCCTTCACTACCAAAAGGAGTCTCAGAGTGGCTTAAAATCTCCCTCCCCTCCCCACAACAGACACCCTGGGTGTGGGGCTGAGAGAGCTCTGAGAGAACTGCTCTTGAGAGAACAGCTCTGAGAGAACTGTGGCTTGCCTGAGGTCACCCAGCAGCTGCAAGTGGAGGAGTGGGGAATCAAACCCCGTTCTCTCAGATTAGAGTCCGTGCTCCTAACCACTACACCAAACTGGCTCTCCCCGGTTTAGGGGAAGAGAGGGACTCACACAATGCCCCCCTTCGGCAAAAATGAAAACCTATACACATAAACGAGGAAGGACGTCCGCCTGCAGATTTATACTTACCCATTCAAGCCTAATTCGGAACAGGTTTGCAAAAACAGTCACTGACAAGTAAAGATGTATTTTTGGGTTAGGGAGGCCAGCCTCCCATCAGACCTTGGGATCCCCTGGTCTTAAAGCTCATCTCCAGACGACTGAGAATAGTTCCTCTGGAGAAAATGGATGCTTGGGGGGGGTCTCTATGGTACCGTACCTCCCCTGAGGTCCTTGGACTCCCCAGGCTCCATACCCAAATCTCTAGGAGTTTCCCAACATGGATTTGGCACCCCTACCCCCCCCCATCCCCCGCTGGTGGTCAGAGGGACCCTGGCCACTCGACATCCAGGCGACTAGAACCATTTGTCAATCCGAAAAACCACCGGTTTCGTTTCGTTCTTTTCCTTTCAGGTCAAAGGGCTAACACAGGCCTTTTCTGAGAAGGCGGGCTTATAAAAATAAACTCGTGAGTTATTGTTTCTGCAAATAATCGCAGGATTTTTTTTGCACTCATGATTCAGGGTCAGCCACAGTTCTCTCAGAGTTGGCTCTTCGAAAGCCAGTTTGGTGAAGTGGTTAAGGCCGCGGACCCTAATCTGGGAGAACCGGGTTTGATTCCCCACTCCTCCACAGGCAGGCAGCTGGGTGACCTTGGGTCAGTCACAGTTCTCTCAGAGCTGTTCTCTCAGAGCTCTCTCAGCCCCACCTGCCCCACAGGGTGTCTGTTATGGGGAGAGGAAGGGAAGGGGATTGTAAGCCGCTCTGAGATTCCGTTGGGTAGTGAAGGGCGGGGTATGAATCCAATCTCCTCCTCCTCCTCCTCTTCTTCTTCTTCCTTTCCTCCTCCCCCCTCCCCCCCGCCACAAATTGTGTTAGTCTTTAAGGTGCTACTGAACTTTTGCTCTTTTCTACCACTGCGGTTAGGGCGGGGTATAAATCCAACTCCTCTTCTTCTTCTTTCCTTATACTCTAATCTGCTTTATACCACACACTACCCCAGTTCAGCATTATCTGTTCTGATTGGCAGTGGCTTTCCAGGGTCCATTTTGTGGTTGGCTCCACCTCCTTGGGCAGCCATTTTGTGGCTGGCTCCACCTTCCGCGGCAGGCATTTTGGGACTGACCCCCGCCTCCTGTGGCAACCATTTTGCAGTCACACCCGCTGTTTCTGAATTCAAAACATCTCCGCAGGATCAAAAAGTCTGGGGACCCCTGCCCCAGTCTCACACACTAACCACTCTATCACCCTGCCTCTCAACATATGAAACTTATGCAGGGGTCATTTCGTAGAAAAAGAGGTGCAGGAGCTCATTATCATAACTCATTAGCATAACCTATTTGCATGTGCCACACCCCCTGACATCACCGGAAGTGTGTCAGAAGGCAACACCCACCGTTCAGGCTCCACTGGACTGTTTTGGATTACTAGCTATTGGGGGGGGGGGAGAATAATGCAGATCTGCCCTCGCAGAAGAGGGAGAGCTTGTACCGGAATAAACCTTGGTCTTAAAGGTGCCACTGGACTGTCTTGGACCGGTGGGAGCTCTGCAACTTACCTGGCTGCTTCTTCCTCTGACTGAGGGCTGCTGGGAGCAGGGGGTGGGGCTTGTTGCATGTGCCCGCCCCCTGGGCTCTTTACTGCCGGAGCTCCGCTCCTGTGTGCTCCTGCAGGAAATGACCCCTGAACTTACGCATCAGGCAACAAGTCTGTATAACCCTGTTCTACCCGCGCTGATTAGCAGGGGGTCTCTAAGGCAAAAAAAGTATTTTCAGGCCCCAATATCCACGATGCTGGCATTGCTGGGGATTAAGCATGGAAACCTGTGTGCAAAGGTGGTCTCTTCCACAGACGGGCCGACAGGTGTCTATCTCCCGACCCGGCGCCCTTATTCATTAAGCCTGTAATCCAGCTCGAACGCTTTGGTTCTAATTCTACCTCTATTTACTCTACTGCTAATTTTATTATTTAATCCGCAGCCTGTTGTTTTCTTTTACTTTTTTAAATTCTCCACTCTGCTTTCGTGATTGAAGATGCTGTTTTATTACCTGCTGCTGTTTTAATAAGACGCTACGTTCCCCGCTGCTGCTAATTCACCTTTTATGCTCGTTTCCCCCCCCCTCCATTTCATTGGCGCATTTAAAAGATACATCGGCGTGCGTTTAAAGATGGCTGTGAGCCACCTCGGGTGGGTTTTAATGGAGAGAGAGTGGATTATAAATACGTTGTAAATAAATAAATCCTGTAAGGGAGGTCAGTGTTCTACCCCCATGTGCACGTGGAGAGCCAAGAGCATTCAATACTGCCCCGGAGAACAACCCGCAAAAGAGAGGTGCTCTTCTGAAGAAGAGAGGAAGAGAAGCGATTGGATTTATACCCCGCCCTTCACTACCCGAAGGTGTCTCAGTGTGGCTTACAATCCGTTTCCCTTCCCCTCCCCGCAACAGAAGACCCTGTGAGCATTGTTCCCTCTAAACTGAGTTAGTGTGAGCCAGCTCACAGTTTTTTTAGCCTCTGGCTCACACTTTTTTTGTCTTTGCTCTGGAAGGAGGGCTCCAGAGCAAACTAATTAATGCAGGAGCCAAATCGCTCGCTCACAACTTTAATGCCAGCAGCTCATGAAGTAGGATTTTTGCTCACAAGACTGCAGAGCTTAGAGGGAACATTGCCTGTGAGGCAGGTGGGGCGGAGAGAGCTCTCGCGAGAATTGCCCTTGAGAGACCAGCTCAGAGAGAACTTGTGACTGACCCAAGGTCACACCAGCAGCTGCATGTAGAAGAGTGGGGAATCAAACCCGGTTCTCCAAGATTAGAGTTTGCGCTCCTAACCACGACACCAAACTGGCTTCTGAGAGCCCCTTGCTCCACTGAGGAAAAATTATTTCATTATTCAGAAGTCTGTCCCACTCGTGTGTCCTCAAATGTATAGCAGAAGTCCCCAACATGGCACCTGTGGGGCACCGTCGCATCCACCAAGACCTTTCCTGGTCCCCATCAAGTGCTTTTAGAAAACGGTGGGGACAGGTGGGGCTTTTGCCCATCAGGGCTTCTGATTGGCTGTGCAGATTAAAAGGCATCCCGTTAAACAGAGCTTCTACCTGTCTGGAATGTTGGATTTTATAGTTGGCTCCGCCTCATGCGGCAGCCATTTTGTGGCTGCCTGTTCCTCCTGTGGCAGCCATTTTGCAGTTGCACCCACCACCCTGTGTCAGAATTCCAAAGGTGCCTGGAGGCACAAAAAAGGTTGGGGGCCCTTACTACACTGTATTTAATTTTCTGAAATATTTATAGCCTCCGTTCTCCAAGGACTCAAGGAGGCTGACGAAAGCCACATTGCAAAAATAAGGAATGAGATCAGCACCCAAACCCAAAGTGTATAAGTAATCCAAGTAGCCCCCCCAATACCAACAAAACCCTGAAGCTGTCTACCATTTTGTTACACAATCTACAGTTGACTCTCTGAAACAGGGCACTGTAATACATGCCCCTAACATGTAAACAATGGTGCAATCCCTGCCAAAGGATTGGTTCTGTCTCTGAAAATGCCCTTGCCTGAGCGATTCGGCATTAGAGAGGGCATGACAAGGAGACATGGAGGCAAACACCCCAGGTCCACAGCTGGAATGCACCTAGACATTAGGCAAGCACAGCAAGGGGCTTCCAAAGCAAGTGAGAAGCAGAGATGGTTCACATGAAGCTCGCACATGAAGCTGCCTTGAAGAGAGCCAGTTTGGTGTAGTGGTTAACAGCACGGACTCTAATCTGGGAGAACCGGGTTCGATTCCCCCACTCCTCCACATGCAGCTGCTGGTGTGACCTTGGGTGAGTCACAAGTTCTCTCAGAGCTGTCCTCTCAAGGGCAGTCCTCAGAAGAGCTCTCTCAGCCCCACCTACCTCACAGTGTGTCTGTAGTGGGGAGGGGAAGGGAAAGGAGACTGTAAGCCGCTCTGAGCCTCCTTTGGGTAGTGAAGAGCGGGGTATAAATCCAATAATCTCCTCCTCCTCCTCCTCTTCTTCTTCCTCCTCCTCCTCCTCCTCCCCCCCAGCCACAAATTGTGTTAGTTTCTAAGGTGCTACTGAACTTTTGCTCTTTTCTACCACTGCGGACAGACTACCACAGCTACCCATCTTGATTCTGCGAAGAGCTGGCCTTATACGGGATCAGACCCTCGGCCCATCAAAGTCAGTATTGTCTACTCAGACTAGCAGCGGCTCTCCAGGGTCTCAGGCTGAGGTCTTTCCCATCACCTATTATTTGATTCTTCTAACTGGAGAAGCCGGGGATTGAACCTGGGACCTTCTGCATGCCAAGGAGATGGTCTACTACTAACCCTCCCCTACCAGTGGTCTGATTCAGTGTAAGGCAGCTTTGTGTACTCATGCATAAATGGATACACTAAGGCCTCTGATTGTGTCCTTGGTCCATTAGGTGTCATCCAACAAATGTTTCAGTATTTAAGGCATTCATGTGTTAGGAATGACACACACACACACACTTGTCTGCTTGACTGCAGGGGACACAAACCAGCTTAATATACTGGGTCCTGACCTGGGATAGTTAAGTGTTGTTTGGGCAGGCAGGGAGGAAATAAAACTCTCAGCCGCCATTTTGAATTACTGGGGTGGTGCAGTAGTTAAAGTGTCGGACTAGGATTTGGGAGACCTCAGTTCGAATCCCCACTTGTCTGGAGTAGTGGTTAGGAGGGTGGACTCTAATCCCGGAGAACTGGGTTTCCCCACACTTCTACATCTTCCACATGCAGCTGCTGGTGTGACCTTGGGTCAGTCATAAGTTCTCTCAGAGCTGTTCTCTTCAGTTCTCAGGAGAGCTCCCTCAGCCCCACCTACCTCACAGGGTGTCTGGTGTGGGGAGGGGAAGGGAAGGGAAAGGAGACTGGAAGCCGCTCTGAGACTCCTTCGGGTAGTGAAGGGCGGGGGATAAATCCCATCTCTTCTTCTTGTGCCATGGAAGCTCGCTGGGTGACCTTGGGCCAGTCATAAGTTCTCTCAGAGCTGTTCTCTTCAGTTCTCAGGAGAGCTCCCTCAGCCCCACCTACCTCACAGGGCTCTTCTGAGGATAAGGTGGAGGAAAAGAGAATGACGTAAGCCGCCTCGGGTCCCCTTTGAGGTGAGAGGCGGGATATAAATAAAGTCAAATAAAATAAAAATAAATTTAGTAGCCGCCCTCCAGAGAAAGGGGCTTTCCACCAACTTACATGGCTCGGCCTTCAATGGAAGAGCCACTTAATTGGGAGAAAGGCTCCTTGGATTGCAGGGGAAGTCTTCGAAATTGAGCCCAGGTGAGGTATAAATATTTTAATATACAAACTTTGCTTGGTGGACTGGTAGGCTGGGTGGTGGGACGGAGTATAAAGTATGAAGTATAAATGAGAGTATCGTGTGCAGTTCTGGAGGCCTCGCTTCAACAAGGATGTGGACAGAATGGAGCGGGGGTGCAGAGGAGAGCGATGAGGATGATCAGGGGCCTGGAGACCGAAGCCCTGTGAGGAAAGGCGGAGGGACCTGGGAAGGTTCAGTCTGGAGAAGAGGAGGTTGAGGGGGGACAGGATGGCTCTCTTGAAGTCTTTGAAGGGTTGTCACTCAGAGGAGGGTGGGATCAAGAATGGGTTTAAATTAAGGGCAGGAAGGTATGGGCTGGACCTTAGGAAAAACTTCTTTACAGTCAGAGTTGTTCAACAGTGGAATGGGCTGCCTAGGGAGGTGGTGAGCTCCCACTCCCTGGAAGTCTTTAAGCAGCGGCTGCATGAACACTCGTCAGGGACGCTTAACGTAAGAGCCACACAGAATAAACGTCAGATGTTTGAGAGCCACAAGACATGAACAAATATCACACACACATTTTTATGGAAAAATATGCACATTTGCTTTCCGTTAAGATTAAATTGGACTGTGTGAAAGAGCTGCATGAGGCTCCCGAGCGGCATTGGCCACCCCTGCTCTGGGCTGATCCTGCACTGAGCAGGGGGTTGGACTAGATGGTCAGTTTGGTGTAGTGGTTAAGTGCGCGGACTCTAATCTGGGAGACCCGGGTTTGATTCCCCACTCCTCCACTTGCACCTGGCTGGATGGCCTGGGGCAAGCCGTAGTTCTGATAAGGGCTGTTCTTGAAAAAAGAGCAGTTTGTGTCCAAGAGCTCTGTCAGCCCCACCTACCTCACAGGGTGTCTGTTGTGGGGAGGGGAAGGGAAAGAAGTTTGTAAGCCGCTCCGAGACTCCTTCAGGTAGTGAAGGGCGGGATATAAAGCCAGTCTCCTCCACCTTCTTCTGGGCCAGTTTGGTGTAGTGGTTAAGTGCGCGGACTCTAATCTGGGAGACCCGGGTTTGATTCCCCACTCCTCCACTTGCACCTGGCTGGATGGCCTGGGGCAAGCCGTAGTTCTGATAAGGGCTGTTCTTGAAAAAAGAGCAGTTTGTGTCCAAGAGCTCTGTCAGCCCCACCTACCTCACAGGGTGTCTGTTGTGGGGAGGGGAAGGGAAAGAAGTTTGTAAGCCGCTCCGAGACTCCTTCAGGTAGTGAAGGGCGGGATATAAAGCCAGTCTCCTCCACCTTCTTCTGGGCCAGTTTGGTGTAGTGGTTAAGTGCGCGGACTCTAATCTGGGAGAACCGGGTTTGATTCCCCACTCCTCCACTTTCACCCGGCTGGATGGCCTTGGGCAAGCCGTAGTTCTGATAAGGGCTGTTCTTGAAAAAAGAGCAGTTTGTGTCAGAGCTCTCTCAGCCCCACCTACCTCACAGGGTGTCTGTTGTGGGGAGGAGTTTGTAAGCTGCTCTGAGACACCTTCGGGTAGTGCAGGGCGGGCTATAAATCCAATCTCTTCTTCTGGGCCAGTGTGGTGTAGTGGTTAAGTGTGCGGACTCTAATCTGGGAGAACCGGGTTTGATTCCCCACTCCTCCACTTTCACCCGGCTGGATGGCCTTGGGCAAGCCGTAGTTCTGATAAGGGCTGTTCTTGAAAAAAGAGCAGTTTGTGTCAGAGCTCTCTCAGCCCCACCTACCTCACAGGGTGTCTGTTGTGGGGAGGAGTTTGTAAGCTGCTCTGAGACACCTTCGGGTAGTGAAGGGCGGGATATAAATCCAATCTCTTCTTCTTCTTTTTTTACCTCACAGGGTGTCTGTTGTTGGGGAGGGGAATGGAAAGGAGTTTGTAAGTCGCTCTGAGACTCCTTTGGGTAGTGAAGGGTGGGGTATAAATCCAATCTCTTCTTCTTCTTCGTTTACCTCACAGGGTGTCTGTTGTGGGGAGGGGAAGGGAGAGGACTTTGTAAGCCCCTCTGAGACTCCTTTGGGTAGTGAAGGGCGGGGTATAAATCCAATCTCTTCTCTTCTTCTTCTTCTCTATGGCCCCTCTGTGAGTCTAAACTCTAGAGAGCCAAAGCTGCCTTCGTCAGACACAGATAATGGGAAACGTTGACACTCAAAAGCCCATGCCCTGAAAATCTTGTTGGTCTTTAAGGAGCAACTGCCCTTGAATCCTGTCAGGGGTTAGATACAGGGATCATATCACCCCATGTGCTGGTCACCCATCTCTTTGTGGGCAAAATTCAAAGTGCTGGTTCTTAACCCTCAAGACCCTAAAGGCTTAGAGCCAGGGTACCTGAAGGCCCATCTCATCCCATACCATCCAGCTCATCATTTAAGAATCTGGCCCTGCTGGTGGACCTCCTGATGGCACCTGGGTTTTGGCCACTGTGTGACGCAGGGTGTTTGGACTAGATGGGCCATTGGCCTGATCCAACATGGCTTCTCTGATGTTCTTATGTCTGAGGCAGTGAAGTTCTGTCTTCTTGGTGCTTGGGGGGCACAGTGGGAGGGCTTCTGGAGTTCTGGCCCCGCTGGTGGACCTCCGGATGGCACCTGGGTTTTGGCCACTGTGCGATACAAGGTGTTTGGACTTTTTTGGAATTTTTTCTTTGTAGTTTTGTAGTCTATTGAAAAACAATACAAATACCCCTTTGGGGGTTTCAAAAAAAGAAAAAAGAAACCCTGCTCTTCGCTCAGATGGCGGCTTTTAAACTCTCCCTTTTCCACTCAAAACCTTCATGTAGTAAACTAGCGTACCAAGGGAGAGAGCATCTAACCCAGGCTTTCCCTGATAAGCTCCAGGTTAGAGTCCGCCACTCTTAACCACTACACCAAACTGGCTGTCGAAGAAGAAGTGGCCTTTTATGAGGAGATTAACAACACAAGTTGTATCTGAGTTTAATCCTCACCGGGGTGGTAAACTTGTGACTGTGCTGTGCTGTTTCAGGTTGCAGGCCAGAGCTTGTATAACAGAGTGTTTCTCCATACAAAAAACAAACACCCAAACCCCCCATGTCTAAAAAACTAGCTGCTCCAGACTCACTTTCCCTGACATGCTGGTTTTCTACCCGAAAGGTATTTTCAATGTTGTTTTCCTTTATTTTGGGGCATGGACATGCATTCTAACATGTCAGCTCCCCCACCTGCTCACTGACATGGAAAAGCCCAAACTGTGATTTGTTGCCTTACTGCGAACTTGGGCCTTGAAGGAAAATTTAATACACATGAACCCATAAAGCTGATTTGTACGAATCACTGGACTACCAAGGCCATTGTTGTCTACTCAGACTGGCTGCTGCTCTCTTTCACCCTGTGAGGTAGGTGGGGCTGAGAGAGCTCTGAGAGAACTGCTTTTGGGAGGACAGCTCTGGGAGAACTTGTGACTGACCCAAGGCCACCCAGCTGGCTACATGTGAAGGAGTGGGGAATCAAACCCGGTTCTCCAGCTTAGAGTCCGCCACTCTTAACCACTACACCAAACTTTCGTGAATCACTGAAGAAGTGAGCAGTGACTCACGAAAGCTCGTACTCTTCTCTGATACAAATCTGTTCTAAAAGGAGGCTCGTTCCAAGTTCCCATTCACTTCAATGGCCACTGTACGGGAAAGCTTCTGAACAAGTTATACTGCTTGTAAGTTTTGGCCAGTCCAATTACACCAATGACGCAAATAATGATAAACAGTAATTCAGTTGAATGTTTGACGCCAGTGACTTCCCCTTGAGAACTCCTGCAGGGCTTTTCTGAAGAAGTATGCCGGATCACTGTGACCCACCAATGCATTTCACGCCAAAGACCATTCCAGAGAACTCTTCCCCTCTCTAAGTTACAAAACTTCCGTCATAGCGAGACACACCCCAACTTTTGCCAGGTTGTGATCCTTTCTGAAGGCAGCTAGGCCTCAGCCGCAACCCGATCTTTCATTCGAGCCGTGCATTTTCAAATAAAAATATATGACGTGAAATCTGCACCAAGTTGAGCACTTTGACTGGTCCGGTTTAAGCAGGGTCCACATTCCAGAAGAACCCAAAAAAAGGGGGGTACGCAGGGGAGAGAGAAAGAGAGAGAGAAACTCGGCACGAAACAGATTTAGCAATTTAAATGTTCCATAAGTTTTTTTTTGTAATTGAGGAAACTTTTCATAATCTGACATTTGTTTAAAAAAAAACACCCCACTTATTAGAAATTATGCAGCAGAGTAGCTGTGGAAATATGAGCCCGCTTCACAATTACGGAGTCGGGCTAGGAAGCCCTCGCCTATTGTATGCAGTGGCATAAACCCCACGGAGGGCCTATCAGCTCACTGGCAGGCAGGGGGCTGCGCCATTCAAAACGAGAGATACAAGCTTCAGGGCAAAAACCTGGCAGCTCTCTCCTGACCCCCAAATCCCCGACTGGTGACAGATTCAAGCTCCATAGCAAATTAGACCTTCTCAAATTACAATTGGGGAAGACAGATTCCATTAGCAGTATCTGAAATTGAGTGGAGAGCCGCTCCCGTTATCAGACCTGAGTCGTAAGCGGTGCTATTAATCAGAGCTATGATAGCATTTATATATTTCAAGCTATCTTGCCGCCGCTGTGATATTCCGCTACAAAGGGTTGATGGGACTTAGAGGAGGGAACAATAGAGCTTTCTGGGGAAAGCAGAGTAAATCAAGAAAGTCTATGACTTGCGCACATTCTGAAGGGATTGCGGTTTACATAAATTTTCTCCCAATTGGAGATTGAGCTCTTCCTCATCTTACACATGGGATTTAGTTGTCACTCAATGGGAACAGCTGTGAAAAGGTGAAGCGGCCCACCGTTCGGCATACTGCCTCCGCTTTTAAAGCAATTAACCCATGAACGGGAGGATACCTGGCGATATCAAGAGGATTAGGGGAGGCAGGGCTTTATTAACATTTCCTTGAACTAATTCTAACTTCGACTAGCTGTCATGAAAGATTCTGCGGTCTTTTTTTTAAAAAGGGGGGGGTTGGCCTGCTTTCTTTCCTCCCCCGCCGAAATTAAGCGCAGACACTTTGGGACTAAAAAAAAAAATTCGTCTCCTTCATAAGTGAATGCAAATGAGAAGGAACGGTTTTAAAAAGGTCCCCCGGATTCAACCCAACTTGGCTGCAAGAGGGAGGAAAAAAATATCCCCGTAGAGTGTCTGCGAGAGAGATCAATTAGCCGAGAGGTCACGGCAGATAGTCTCCTAAAAGGGAAATTAATGCCTCCGCTGCCTATAGTCTTTTATTCCACCCCCACATTGCTAAAACTTAGAAGCGACTTGTTCCTTTAAGTATTAGCCGCTTTCTGAAATTATAAAGACCCTCACAGTTCACCACACAAAGGCAATAGTCTAAAGTAATCTCTAATCGGGAAGAAATGTATCTAAATATACCTTAATCGGAAGATTCTTCTCGTCTTTTTTTTTAAAAAGTATAGAGTTTTAATTTTCTGCTCGTCACTGAATGGGATGATGGTCAAAGATACAATGTTTGATGGGAATAAGCTCTCGGGATTCCATTTCCCTCAGACCGGTATATGAGAGCAGAGAAACTTAAGGGCAGGTGGAAAATCTGATCCATTAAGTTGTCTGACGGTAGGCAGGTAAGGATTTTGTGGAAGGGGAAGGGAAAATTGTGACACAGTGGTATCGTCTGGGCCAGGTAACGGTCCCACAAATACCCCAACTGCTGAAAAAGTGTGACACACAAAACAAACTGTGCTTGGGGGGGGGGGGGGAACGGGACATATTGTTCAGCCCACCTGGATAAGCAAAAGTCTGGAAACAAACTGCAATAAAAATTCATATGACAACCTAACTTTCCGTTGCACCAGCTGAGCGTAAGGCAGAGGCAATGCTTTAAAAGACAGCTATCCTTCCTGTGTGTCCAGCTTAACTTTGGAGAGGCAACGAGGAACAATCTCTGCCTCCACAAATATTTAAAATTCCTTTCGCTTCCATCAAACATTAATCTCATAAACATGCCTTCGACCAAGCGGGCTTCGGCCCAGGAAAGCTTCTGCCATAATAAATTTGCCACTCTTTTAAGATGCTAGAAGAATATGGGTTGTTTGGGTTGCCACAAACTAACACGGAAAACCCCCCCCCCCGAGGGGGAGGGGCTCCGTGGCTTCTGCTGTGGGCACAAAACAGAATCCGTTTTGCTTCTCACCTGCCCCGGGAATCCCTGCACTTTCCTTTTAAGCCAGCCTCTTCGCTAAAGGGGCAAGCTAACTTCCATCCTACTTCAACCACCCATTAGCCATGACTAAAAACTCTCCAAGTGGAAAGCAGAAGGGGCGTTTTCCTAAGTGATTTTCACAGCAGAGCTGTTCAGCAAATATATATATATATATATA
>NW_015163617.1:706694-717277 GCF_001447785.1 Gekko japonicus | reverse complement strand
TATATATATATATATATATTGTAGATGGTCGTTTAATGTCATCTGATTTCCATAATCATTTTTCCCGGAAGAAAGAAAAAGTTATGTTTGCTCTTAATTGATATTTTGCAAGCTTTCATTCTGCTTAATAACGTGCGGTCTTAGAACTTTGCATCTGCCCACAAAATTAAAAACCTGCCTACTAATTAATTCTAGCGTTTCAGTTTGGGAAGGCGACTTAAGGAGGAATTTATTATTATTTTCTCCTTTGCGAATGTCATATTCTCGCAACATACTAAGCCTTAGATTTCAGAAAGGGGCATTTATGAAACAATTACAATCCTGCTTTGCAAACCACTTTTCAGAGCTTTATTTGGGAGGGGGATGTAAGCTATGGCTAATGTTTCACAATATAAATACATCACAAAAATATGTATGGTGGAAACAGGCTGAAGTTAAATACAAGAAGTCAGGCCATTCTGTATGTCACTTAACAGAAAGGAGACAAAATGTCCCCTTCAATGTATACGTAAAGTTCTCATATACCCAAGCGGAAGAATGAGTATATATAGATTTTAATATGCAGCTGACAATTGTAAAATCTATCCAGCTGAAATGTCTACATACTACATTAAAAGAAAAGATTAACTCCCCCCTTCCTTCCCTGAAACGACCCTTAAAAATTCTGTCTGGCGAAGTGTTTTTACGAGCAACTCGGAGGTTTAAGGAAAACAAAGATACTACATTCAGAAAGCTGTACAAATTTTAAAATTGAACCATAACAGAGCGGAAGGGAGAGCTTTGGACTTCAAACACACTCAAAACCAAATTTAATTGATAAGAATGGGGGAAACAGACCATTAATTCTTTTGAAAAAGACCCATTTCAGGCAACAAGTAGAGATATTGTTTTTAAAAGAAATGCATCAAAAAAAGGGGGGGGGACACACACGTAACTACCTAGCAGAAAGAAAAACCTGATTAGAAGAACAAAGTGGCAGAATACCGTTAACACTAATCCAGCATGTAAGAACAATGTCCTCTTAAGTGGGAATGAATTCAACTATTGTCGACATCAAAAGCAACCCCTCCAATTAAACAGTGAAATGAAATTATCTTGACCCGCAAATGAATATAAAACTCCACAAATGTTTCAAAACACACAGCAGACAAAGGGGAGGGGGGGGACCTGTTAAAATAACTGATTTACATAGCACATAAACGCAGAAAATAGGGCGAGGGGGGGGTGCATGTTTTAGAAGAAGAAAAAACTAAACCACCACCCAACGGCCCGAGCCGTGATTCTTTACTGTACTTGACTGTCTGTGCGGTAAATACACCCGACTGGTGGGCTCGCGTCGACAGAAGAAAGGTTTTCCAGAAGGTTAAGTTCGGGTCACGCGACAAATGAAATTGTAACAACCCCAACTGACACCGTATAATGTCTTCTTCCACCGAATCAATAGGCCCCTCTCTGCCCCAAATTACCATAGAGATGGCCGTCTCCCTTCTGAAGGGTTGAGTACTGTTTGACGAGAGAGAGAAAAAGATTTGCTACTTGAACTCCGTTGTTCCCGAGTGATGTGCATTTCATTAATTATTTGGAGTCTTAAAACACATTGACTGACTTTTCGGTAAGTAGCAGTGTATCTGTACATACCTAAAGGAATACATTTGGGCGGTTATTTTATAACTCCCACCATCTCCCCATTGTTAAAGAGAGAGAGAGAGAGAGAGATATTTGATACGAACATAAAGACTTGAGATCACGTTTGCTTTGGGATATCTAAATAGGGTGCCTTCTCTTCCCATAGTACAACCTAGCCATCCATTTCCTCAACCATTTCGGGTAGACAGACGCACCAGACAGTGTTTGGCTGTCCCAACAGAATTCTACTTGTTTTCTGTTACTGTTTCCTTTTAATTATTTTTCGCAAGCGTGAGATGACATAAAGATACCTGCGAACAGTGGCTATCATCTTAAAACAGATTTGACCGCCTCGAGTCAAGCCATATGAGAATTACTTACGGCCTTGAAAAATTTTCTTCACCTTTGTGAGCCACCACGAAAATTTAGAAGCCGGACTTATTTTTCAGACTTCAGGTTTTTATATTTCAATGCCCACATTTTCTAACTATTGCTTCCACAAAACCTAATCCTAAACTCTTCACAGCTTCTTGTCATTTTTTTAAAAAGCTATAACAAAAAGTGTTGGCGTGTGTAAATAAAAACGGGGTAACCCTGGCTGTCCTCTCAACAAAAAAACTAACCTCTACCCCTCACCTACATAAGCTTTGTACTTCTACTGAGAGTCACCAAGAGGCATTCACAATAAACGACTGCCGGTCTGCAGTCAAATGGCTGGATTCAAATCCAGTAGCTCCTCAGAGACCAACAAGATTTTTGAGGTTGAAACTTTCGAGAGTCAAAGATCCCTTCATCAGATACAAGCTCGAATCTGGATGAAGGGACCTTTGACTCTCAAAAACTTCTACCCCCCCCCCAAAAAATGTGGTTGGTCTCGAAGGTGCTCCTGGGTTCGAATCTAGCTGTCCTAAAAATAACAGGCATCACAATGAAGTTTCTAGGCACCGAGGCACCTGGGATTTGATCTAAGAGCCACTGCATCAGTGCTTCGGGTTCACACGCCCTACCAGCCACTGTGGCGACATCACACAAGCTACAATTTCACGCAAACAGGGCTAGGGCAGAACCAGCAACCACTGCAGTTGGAAATGCTGGCACATTTAAAATGGGAGGTTACGCCTGTATCTTAACGCACAATACTAGGCCCCGTGATATTCAAACAGGACTATCTTCAAATTGCCACTCTTTAGGAGAGACCCGCTGCCTTCGCAGCACTTGGGACAGAGTATTGCGGTTAGCAGATTAGACCAACGGAACGTAAAGAGCCTCCCCCACTGACTTTTGTATTTCAGACAATTTTTGTTAAAAAAAAAAAAAAAAAACCTCAACAAGATATGGTTGTAAGATATTTAACGGATCTAATAATCCTTCTCCTTCACATCCATCCTGTAAAGTATGTACTGGTAACATACTGAATTCTAAATCTTTTGGGGCATCTGCAAAATTAAATTTTAAAACTGACATTTTAAAAAAAAAAATACTTCCCAAATTACTGTGCTCCTATTTTTGTGTGTGTGTTTTCGGTCACTGGTTCCTTCTTTTCCTGCTCCCCCGAAGTTCCTCAGCAACAAAAAACCCACTTAAACATAATTCCTTCAGAAGGCCGCAGCCCACGATATCATAATACGTGGGAGACGAGGGTGGATCCTTACCGAGCGCGGCATTACTAGGAATGCATTAAAGCCTAATTTAAAATAAAATGCATAGAGCAAGGGATTTTTGCCTCCTAATGGAACTTGAGCGTTATTATATATTCCCCGCTAATGTTTGTTCAACACTGTTCTTCCCCGATATGACAATAGGAATCTCGCCTTGAGAGTTTGTGCTTTGAAAAATAATTTTTTCCCCCTTACAAAAGCTCTGGGCTTTTTTGCTTTTTCCTTTCTTTAAAGAAGAAAAATATATTAACCCTGTTCCCTTAACTACGCTGAAAAAAATTAGTTAAGGATGAATTATCTGATAGGGCAAGTCCCTATTCATAAAATATTAGAGAGGTGTACTTAAGCAAATAAGGCAGCCGGCAGCAGTTCAGGCCGCGGGCGCGCAGTATGCAAAAATATTTATTCACAGCCTCGGAACGGGGAGAACGCCGTCCCCAAAGAACTCTTCCAGTCAGCCGCCTCTGCTTCGGCAGCGCACGGCAGGAGGAGAGCTTGGCGGAGCGCAGAGCAGGTTCGAATTTCAAATAACATTAAGCGAGAACGTTAATTCTTACTTGATAGAAAAGAAAGTGTGTAATAAGGGGCACTGTCAAAGGCTGCCGGCTGTTCCCCTTTCCGCGGTGAGAGTCGCGGGAGGTATTCGGCAGCTGCAAACCTCTGCCATTATTTTTTTATATAAATTATTACCTGTTATTGGGCTCTGGGGGAGGAAGGGCCCCGGTTTGCCTCAGAAGGTCTGCCCGCAGAAATGGCACCGTTTATCTTTTAAAAGTTCACCAACGCAGCCTGACAATTTAGCTACAGTCACTGGCATTTGGGTGCCAGGAGTCCTAGGTCCAAAACCTTATTTAGCCATGGAAATTGTACCAAGTGCCCTTCGGGCAGGTTGCTATCTGTCAGGCTCAGTTCCTCACCCAGAAAACAGGATTATTAATGACTCGACTCGCAGGAGTTCTGCACAGATGAATGAGAAAATAAGAGCTGCCAGAGCACTCCGAGGGTGGAAGGCAATCGAGAAACGATTAATAACGATTAACGGGCTTTCTAAATACAAATGGCTGCTCTCGTTTGGTGTCATCAGGCGGACAGCGCCCAAACAAACAAACAAAAAAATTATTTGCCCCTGTCACTGAGTTGTGGGGTGGGCGGGGGGGAAGGGAGGGACTCTTACCAAATTTAAATACCCTCAAAATAACCCCACATGGTGATAAATGGTTACAATAACTGGTTTGCCCAATAAATAAAAGCAGCAAAAATTAAAGCCAACTGGAAAATTCCCGCCAGCGCCACCCTCCCAGTTCTAGAAAATTCTCTTGCCAGAGAGCACTCTCGGTGACAGGAGTGAGACAAGCTGGATCTCCAAAACGTTACCTTGAAACTCCAATCTAGAGCAAGGTGTTTCCCCAAAATCATTAAATAAGCCCTGCTCTTTTCACTTTTCACACTTTTCACACGAGCGCATCAATGACCTGAAAGCCACTTCCTCACAGTGACTACTATGTGGACGGGGCACGCATGTGGTTCTGGTATTCACACGCGTGTGATCCCACCACAGGTCGGTAGCTCCCCCGCTGGGGCAGGGGGAGGAAAGAAAAGACCCACATGGTTGGCACCAGTGTTCCCTCTAAGCTGAGTTAGTGTGAGCTAGCTCACAGTTTTTTAGCCTCCGGCTCACACGTTTTTGTCTTGGCTCAGGAAGGAGGGCTCCAGAGCAAACTGATTTATGCAGCAGCCAAATCGCTCGCTCACAACTTTAAAGCCAGTAGCTCACAAAGTAGCATCTTTGCTCACAAGACTCCACCGCTTAGAGGGAACATTGGCACCACCTATGCTTCCGGCGTCACACAAATACTGCCGAAGAGAGGAATCACAGCACGGGGAACCATCTCCCACTGCAGGGGTACATGAAGGAGACCTGAATATTTGTATGAATCATCTTCTCCTGCTTTGACTGGGATACAGAACACAGAGCCAGCTTGGTGTAGTGGTTAAGTGTGAAGACTCTAATCTGGGAGCACCGGGTTTGATTCCTCACGCCTCCGCACGCAGCCAGCTGGTGTGACCTTGGGTCAGTCACAAGTTCTCTCAGAGCTGTTCTCTCAAGGTCAGTTCTCAAAAGAGCTCCCTCAGCCCCGCCTCCCTCACAGGGTGTCTGTTCTGGGGAGGGGAAGGGAAAGGAGTTTGTAAGCCACTCTGAGATTCCTTTGGGTAGTGAAGGGCAGGGTAGAAATCCAATCTCCTCCTCCTCAGAGAAAAGATAAGAAAATCTAACGCATTTTCAGATCCCCTCCCCAAATGCTTCCTCTCTACACCAGGGTTGCCAACTCCAGCACGGGAAATTCCTGGGGATCCGAGAGCGTTGCCTGTGAAGGGGGAAATCTAGGCAGAGACCTCACCTATAATCTATGGTATACCATAGTGTTTGCCCTCTGAAGCTGCCATTTTCTCCCGGGAAACAGATCTCTATAGTTTGGAAATCAGTTGTAATTCGGGGAGAGCTCCAGGCCCCACCTGGAGGTTGGCAACTCTACCCTGCACACAAGTGAGAAGGCATTTATTTACTTACATCATTGTCCTCTCCTCCATTTTATCCTCACAACAACCCTGTGAGGTAGGTTAGGCTGAGAGCATGTAACCGGCCCAAGGTCGCACAGCGAGCTTCCATGGTACGAGCGGAACCCGGGTCTTCCAGGTACTAGTCTGCTAATCTTAACCACTTCGCCACGCTGGCTCTCTTAACCAGTTCCCTCTGCACTATTTTTGTGATACCGTGTTTCCCCGAAAATAAGACACTGTCTTCTATTTATTTTTTCTCAAGAAGACACACTAGGGCTTATACCACAAATGCATAGAAATCCTGCTAGGGCTTATTTTTGGGGTAGGTCTTATTTTCGGGGAAACAGGGTATTAATCAACCCTCTTGGCTAGCATGGTATTCGTAGTTCTCCTCAGACTTAGAATAGGGAGAAATTCAGACATAAAAACATTGCCAGATGAATGGTTAAGAGCCCCCATTTCGCCACCCAACCTCGCCCCAATCCGAACGGGGCGCACCACACAACAGACATTTTAAAAATATGGCACAGGACCCATTCAAGGATCATTTCCCGTCACATCAAACTTGGGCCTCAGTTTGGACTGGACCCGGACAGAAATCACAGTGAGTCAGCTGCCAGGCCTGGGCCTTGCCGGTCATTAAAGCGCGAGGCTTGTATCGTTAACGTTAAAAAGAAAGAAAAAGAAAACCGAAGCCATCTGTGTCCTCCTAGGACGACAAACTTTGTTAGTTCTGGTCAGATAGATCTGATCAGCGGTTTGCGTTAATGAGCCCGAAGGACGTTTGCCGCTCGGTGGAAGGGAATCTGTCTGGGGCTGGGAGCTGCGCTCGTCCCGCCGCCAATCCTGACAAAGAGGGGAAGGCCAAACGCGGAACGCAACTTCTCTAAACGGACCCAAGGTTTTTCGCAAGCGTGAAGGAAGAGCGGAGAAAATGGCAGCCTGCTGGGTGCTGATGAGCCGTCAGTATTAACCTCTTCTCTCGCTCTCTTTCGTGTTGCCGTCAAGTGACAACTGACTTATGGGATTTCCAAGGCAAGAAATGTGCAGAACTGGTTTAGCGTTGCCTGCCTCTGCGTAGCAACCCTGGACTTCCTTGGTGGTCTCCCATCCAAGTATTTACCAGGGCTGGCCCTGCTCAGCTTCTGAGATTGGGCTACAGGTCAAGTGGTGGTTTGCCATTGCCTACCTCTGCACAGCAGAGAACTTCCTTGGTGGTCTCTCATTCAAGTACTAACCAGGCCCGATCCTGCTTAGCTTCTGAGATCCGAGGAGATCACGCTAGCCTGAGCCATCCAGGTCTAGGCAGGAGATGTTCAGAGGCGCTTCGCCGTTGCCTGCCTCTGCGTAGCAACCCCGGAATTCCTTGGTGGTCTCCAGGGCTTTTTTTGTAGAAAAAGCCCAGCAGGAACTCATTAGCGTAATAGGCCACACCCAATAGCATAAACTCATTAGCATATTAGACCACACCCCTGACTGCACTGCTCATTAGCATATTAGGCCACACACCCATGTTACCAGAAGTGTGGTCATCCAGCCACACCCACCTTTTGCTTCTTATTCTGTTTACCTTGTTTGTGGTCAAAACCCAGGGCCTTTTCTTGTAGCAGGAACTCCTTTGCATGTTAGGCCACACACCCCTAATGTAGCCAATCCTAATGAGTTTCTGCTGTTGGGTGTGGCCTGTTATGCTAATGAGTTCCTGCTGGGCGTGGCCAACTCGGGAGCCAGCCGGAACTCCGTTCCTGTGCGTTCCTGCCCCAAAATAGCCCTGGTGGTCTCCCATCCAAACACTAACCAGGTCTGACCCTGCTTCGCTTCCGAGCTCTAACAAGATTGGACTAGGCTGGGCTATCCAGATCAGGGCATTAATTTTTATACTGAATTGTAATAGTCAATGGGAAGAAGGCGGGGATTCTGCCCATGGGGGAGATATTCCCATTCCGTGTCAAGTGGATTTAGACCAGCCACACATTTATGAAAAAAGAAGAGAAGAGATTGGGTGTATATCCCACCCTTCGCTACCCAAAGGAGTCTCAGAGCGGCTTACAATCTCCTTTCCCTCCCCCTCCCCACAACAGGCACCCTGTGAGGTAAAAGAAGAAGAAGAAATTGGATTTATACCCCACCCTTCACTACCCGAAGGAGTCTCAGAGCGGCTTACAATCTCCTTTCCCTTCCCCTCTCCACAACAGACACCCTGTGAGGTAGGCGGGGCCGAGAGAGCTCTTTTGAGGACTGCCCCGGAGGGAACGGCTCCGAGAGAACTTGTGACTGACCCAAGGTCATGGCAGCAGCTGCATGTGGAGGAGTGGGGAAATCAAACCCGGTTCTCTCGGATCGGAGCCCGCCCTCCTGACCACGACACCGAACTGGTTTCCCTGCCACGTCCGTTCATAAACGATCTTGTCGTGCCATTTCCCGTCAACGATATTATTTCAACGTGTATGAGAAAACAGGAGAGGAGACAGAGGCGAAGCAGGGCGGCTTCTCCAGGCAACACACCTGAGCATAAACTCGGGACGGTGTTGTGAGGATGCATCAGTGGACCTCAGAGGCTTTGGCCTGCTCGCGGCCACCACCACACAGACTCGACCCCCACGGAGCTGACCAAGAATTAGATCAGCTCCTACACGCTGGGCCCAATCCAGTTGGCAACGGCAGGGGGGGAATCAATACGCTACCTCACGTGGCATGGAGCAATGAAATACCTTGAAACGGCTATGAACAAAAGGGAAAGCCCTGGGCAGCAACGTAGGGATGTGGAAGAAGAAGAGACTGGATTTATACCCCGCCCTTCACTCGGGAGTCTCAGGGCGGCTTACAAACTTCTTTCCCTTCCCCTCCCCACAACAGACACCCTGTGAGGTAAAAGAAGAAGAAGAAGAAGAAGAGATTGGATTTATACCCCGCCCTTCACTACCCAAAAGAGTCTCAGGGCGGCTTACAAACTCCTTTCCCTTCCCCTCCCCAACAACAGACACCCTGTGAGGTAAAAGAAGAAGAAGAAGAGATTGGATTTATACCCCGCCCTTCACTACCCAAAGGAGTCTCAGAGCAGCTCACCAACTCCTTTCCATTCCCCTCCCCACAACAGACACCCTGTGAGGTAAAAGAAGAAGAAGAGGAGATTGGATTTATACCCCGCCCTTCACTACCCAAAGGAGTCTCAGAGCAGCTCACCAACTCCTTTCCATTCCCCTCCCCACAACAGACACCCTGTGAGGTAAAAGAAGAAGAAGAAGAGATTGGATTTATAACCCGCCCTTCACTACCCAAAGGAGTCTCAGAGCAGCTCACCAACTCCTTTCCATTCCCCTCCCCACAACAGACACCCTGTGAGGTAGAAGAAGAAGAAGAAGAGTTTGGGTTTATACCCCGCCCTTCACTCGGGAGTCTCAGGGCGGCTTGCAAACTCCTTTCCCTTCCCCTCCCCAACAACAGACACCCGGTAATCAGTGTTCCCTCTAAGCTGAGTCAGTGTGAGCTAGCTCACAGTTTTTTAGCCTCCAGTTCACAGATTTTTGCCTTAGCTCAGGAAGGACGGCTCCAGAGCGAACTGATTGATGCAGTAGCCAAATCGCTCGCTCACAACTTTAATGCCAGGAGCTCACAAAATAGAATTTTTGCTCACAAGACTCCACAGCTTAGAGGGAGCACTGCCGGTGCACAGTGTTCCCTCTAAGCTGAGTCCGTGTGAGCCAGCTCACAGTCTTTTAGCCTCTGGCTCGCACAATTTTTTGTCTTCGCTCAGGAAGGGTGGCTCCAGAGCAAACTCATTTATGCAGCAGCCAAATCACCTGGTCACAACTTTAATGCCAGGAGCTCACACAGTAGAATTTTTGCTCACAGGACTCTACAGCTTAGAGGGAGCATTGCCGGTGTGAGGCAGGCGGGGCTGAGAGAGCTCTTTCCAGAACTGTCCTTGAGGGAACAGCTCTGACAGAGCTATGGCTTGCCCAGGGTCATCCAGCAGCTGCACGTTGAGGAGTGGGGAATCAAACCCGGTTCTCCCAGATTAGAGTCCGCGCACTGAACCACTACACCAAACCACTACACCAAAATGTAGAAGCGTGAAAGCCAGTGCCGTGCAGTTGACAAGGATCTTGGAGACCCAGGTTCAACTCCTCGCTCTGCTTCGGAAGGTTACTGGGTGACCACGGACTAGTCACTCTCTCTCTCAGCCTAACCAGCTGTGAGAATCAAACATAGAGCTGGAAGGGACCTCCAGGGTCATCTAGTCCAACCCCCTGCACAAGGCAGGAAATCCACAAATACCTCCCGCCCCAGACACATCCAGTGACCCCTGTTCCACGCCCAGAAGACCACCCCCCCCCCCCCAAGATCCCCGGCCAAACTGGCCTGGAGAAGAATGGCTTCCTGACCCCAAAGTGGCGATCAGCATTCCTCTGGGCATGTCAGAAAGGGCCACGAGAACTAAGCACTGAGGCAACCCTTCCCGCCCTCCCTCTCACGATCTGCCTCAGTTCACGGAATCCGCATGGCTGTCAGGTGGCCATCTAGCCTCTGCTTGAAAACCTCCAAAGAAGGAGAGCAAATGTTCATTCTGGAATACATGTTGTCCGTCATTCAGGTCGCCCTGGGTTTCTGTTTTGATTTCTGGGGGTTTTTTAAAAGCAAGAGAAGAAGAAGAAGAAGAAGAAGAAGAAGAAGAAGAAGAAGAAGAAGAAGAAGAAGAAGAAGAAGAAGAAGAAGAAGAAGAAGAAGAAGAAGAAGAAG